>NW_013525511.1:407849-536115 GCF_000836215.1 Papilio polytes
TGTACCACGACCACACAGAAGACAGGCATCAAATGGGAGCAATTTCGAGTACAATCTGATGTGTGTGGTGCCGGAGGCCTAAATTTACTCCCTTTCTCTTCCCACCATTTTCTTGAAAGCAAAGGAAGGGAAGGAAAAGTGGATTTAAGAGTGAAGGAGAGGCATATGATAGAGAAATATCCTCTTTATGTGCATCTACTTGTCAGTTAATTAAGGGTAGGCAATGCATTCGCTATTATGAATGTTTATGTGTAGCGATCACTTCGTTTTGGTGAATTCAGGTGGCCACTTGCATTGCTATTAAAAAGAATACTTACCCATAGTTTATTATCTATGAAATATGCTTCATGTAACTCGACAACATTCGGATGTCTGCATTCGCTGAGGATGTCAATCTCCACAGTGAAGTCTGCGAGGTCATCTTCATTATCTAAGACACACATCTTGGCAGCGGCGAGCTGGCCGGTTGTCTTGTGCTGGGCTTTGTACACCTGGAATAGATTTAAATAATTATTTTTAATTACGATATGGCGACTTCGTACATGTGAAATTGTATAGTAAAAAATATAGCCTATGTTCAGTGATAACGTAGCTTTTTAATGATGTAAGAATTTGAAATCGGCCTAGTAGTTTTTGAGTTTTGCAGTACAGACAAAAACTACAAATCTTTCCTTTTTATAATATTAGTATAGATTTATAACAAGCTGTCGTCCGAAAAAACTCAAAAACTACTGGGCCGATTTTAAAATTCTTTCACTGTTAGAAAGGTAATTAGAGTAACGTAGACAATATTTTGTTTACTATTTTTAACTTCACGAGGACAAAGTCGCGAGCAACAGCAAGTCTAAAATATTCACTAAAATACTCCCTTAGCGACCAATTAACGATTCTTTAAGATAGCAAAATCATCATCTTCCTTCTTATCCTACTCCCGTAGTGGCCGCAACAGGTTTGTCCGCCACATTACTCTATCATACGCCATCTCAGTCACTCTTTCTCGGTCTCCCTCTACCGTTGTTTGTACTCTTTCACACTCAAATCTAACGTTCTTCTCTTATTACTTGTCATTCATCCGTGCCCTCCTTAGTATAGCGAAAATATTTTAAAATAGTGACGGCTAACTCGAGTTCGTAACTCGAGTTCGAAAACCGAGCCGACATGGAGCGAATTTTGAGATTTCTGTGAAGTTAGCCCCCTTACTTACATTGCTTTTTTTACTTTTTTATGCTAATCGTTTAAAAATTGTTAGAGAGGTTTTGAGAGAAAAAAAATTGTTTAAGAGTTCCTCCGTAAAAGTAATTTAAATTTTTAACGTGAAATTGGCCCCCACACTTCATTTTTAAAAAAAATTTCGCATGGAAATCGCTAGAGAATCGTTGTGAAAAAGACTGCTATATAACATCAGTTTAATTGACAGTAAACTTTATTTTTATTTAAATTCAAGCCAAAAATACTTGAAAAAAGATTAGATTTCAAACAATAACTTTTTTTGTTTCTTTATTTAGTAGGTATAACTCTCCCAATACATTATAAATAAATAATATAAAAAAATAAAGAATTGAAACAGATAAAAATATAATTTGTCTATTCCAATTTTATGCCAAGCAGAGGGAATTATTTGGAAAAACTCAAAAAAACATTTACTTGTCCATCCATTTAACTCGAGTTCAACCAAAGTTATGTTATATTCAACTCGAGTTACGTTTTTCCCGAGTTGGCACATCACTATATTATTGACCGACTTCCCAAAAGAAGGAGGTATTCAATTCGTCGGTATATTTTTTTTTTATGTGTGTTACGGCATAACTCCGCCGCTAGTGGACCGATTTGGATAATTCTTTTTTGACCGACTTCCCAAAAGAAGGAGGTACTCAATTCGTCTGTATGTTTTTTTTTTTATTTTTTTTTATGTGTGTTACGGCATAACTCCGCCGCTAGTGGACCGATTTCGATAATTCATTTTTTTAAAATAAAAGATCTTTCAAAAATTAGGGGTCAGTAAGGTTTGGCCCGCCAAATGCGTAACATTCGGTGACGGACTTCACACAGTCGCGTGATTAATCGAATCATCATTCCCCGTTAAACCTTTAGAAAGATCGACTTACGAAAAACGGTTTGTTCGAGCCCACAACAAGGCTGAGGAACTTGAAATCGCCATTTAATATACTAGTAACGCCATCTGTTATCGATGTTGGAAAACTGAAGTCTTCAATTTTGTTTTATCTCTAACTAGTTGTTCTCGCGACTTCGAAATTACAAAATAATAAAAAACATATGCTGTGTTACTCACAAATAAATTACTTTTGTAATGGTAATAGAATTTTTAAAATCGGCCTAGTAATTTATGAGTTATTTCAATAATTACAAAAATACAAATCTTTCCTCTTTATAAAATTATTGTGTATATTATCGAGGAATCTGGCCTTCGATTTTTTAATCTATACTAGTACTATAAAAAGGAAAGAATTGTATTTTTGTACGCATTGTAATAATTCAAAAAGTACTGGACCAATTTCAAAAATTGCAGCATTAAAAAGCTATGTTATCATTGAGTAACATAGGCTATACTTTTAACATTTTTTTAATTACACGTGGGCGAAATCGCGAGCAACTGCTAATTAACCATAATATACCTAGTCGGGTTACAAAGTATCTGAATTCACAATCATACAATAACATGTGAATTTAATTCGTTACCTTGCCGAATGCGCCATCGCCGAGTTCTCCTATCATGTCCCAGTGCTCGTTGGGGTCGCTGTTGTCGCGGATGTTACTAAATACCTTTTTCTTTTTTGCGTCATTTCCGCTACCAAGGTGCAGCACCTGGAATGTTACAATTTGACCGAATTAATTTTCTATTCAATAATCTTTTTTGTATGTATTAACTTGTAACGTTTTCTACTGAAAACTGCACTAATATTATATACTAGCTTTCGCCCGCAATTCCGTCCGCTAGAGTTAAAAAAAAAAAAAAACAAAAGTAAGTAGCCTATGTGTTCTTCCAGACTATCCACAACATCCATACTAAGTTTCATCGAAATCCGTTCATCTGATTAGGCTACAAACTCTAACAAACATCAATCCATCTAAACTTTCGCATTTATAATATTAGTATGAAGTATGATATACAAAAAAATATGATCGAAATGTCTATATCCGTGTAGGGAGTTCTGTCTTTATAATATGTCAAGTCAAAAAACAAAAGCTGGTCATTCACAGTTGTACTAAGTTATTAAATTTGTCTCTGGTACAAAAAAAGTACAGTCAGGTATAGGTTTTCTATTTCAGGACATCTACTGCCAAAAGTACATATTATTTCATATAAAAATGACTTGAATTAAATATAACATTATATCTACATCAAGAAAAGGATCTTGTGTTACTTTTGATGGTGACAGATGGCGGTAATGTGCTGTAATAAGCCCCCACCAGGTCAAACATGCTTGTCGGTCTATACTTGCTATGTTTGAGGAAGTTTGAAAGTAGTGTCAGTGGTGGAGAAATTGAGAAGCAAAAAGTTAGCGTGGTATGGACATGTTAAGCGACGAGACGATGGGGACATAAACCAGAAAGTGTTAAGAATGAATGTGGATGGCTACAAAGGAAGAGGAAGACCGAAGACAGTGGATAGATTGCGTGAAAGATGATATGCTTAAGAAGGGAGTGGATTCAGATATGACGGCTGATAGAGATGTATTGTTAGGAATAAAATTGGTACCGTGCTATAGAATTGGCGCAACTCTAGATTATCGGCACGTCCCTAGCTGACAGCTGTCAATGTCACTAGAAGTATGGATAGATTGGCGCGTAACATGAGTCTTGACGAGAAGTATTGCTCTGAGTTAAAAGCGACAGTATCAATTAAATAAATTGTCTAATAGTATGGAGCAGCACGTTCTGTGCCGACCTTACGTAGGGATAAGGGCAAGTTGATGATGATACTGTATTTTATTAATGGGGATGTTTCCTAATTTTTGGAATTACTTTTATTATGTAGATAAACCGTATCTGAATATGAAATAAAATATAATAAAATCATATACGCAACATTTCATTACAAAAACACTTAACTAAAAACAACTTCTCCAAAGACCGCGAAAACGCCTCATGACGTCACTTTCTTGTTTACAAACCTCGCGTCGCGGTCTGTCAAATTTGAATATTAGCTACTCAAATAACTTTTACTATTTTTTTCGTCATATTGATCGAAAATTTGCTCGTTAAATATGTCGTAAATATAAAAACACTTAATAATGGAGTCCTCATAATATAACACACGAAAACTCAATTCTTATAATCATTTAAAAAAATATATAACTACAAAATGCACTGACATTTACTGAAGTTGGTCACACTGCCATGTTATATACGAGAAAGTGACGTCATTGGTGTTTGAGATCGAGTAATGGTGGGTAAAAAATATTGCAACGTTTTTAATTTATATTTAATTTGAGACAAACATTCAAGGTCTCTAAATGTCATTATAGGTTATAAAATGCTGTCTTTAAAATATTAAACATAACTTTATTTGGATTTGTAACATTAGGAAACATCCCCATTAGAGAAAAAAGGAAATTTATACCTTTTTGAGATTGTTAAAGAACGACATGTTGTTGGTATGCGCGTGTCGGCGGCGCGCGGCGCCTCAGCCGCCAGATGTCATCCTGCGTTGCCTCCCATTCACCTGAAACATGTACAACGACCTAATTAGAAATACCATTTTAAAATTATATATCAATGTAACAGTATTTTTACTAATACGAGCTGTTGCCCGCGACTTTGTCCGCGTGGTATTAGAAAACATACGAACTATATAAATGACAAAAAGCTACGTATCCCTCGGGAACCGGACATTTCTCGGGGATGAAGCTTATCACATGTGTACTCCAGACTTTGTTTTATATCTGTGCCAAATTTCAATAAGATATGTTGTACCGTTGCAGAATGATCAAGTAAACATTAAAAAACTAAATTAATGAATCCCACGGGAACCGTAACTATTCCCAGGATAAAAAGTAGCCTATGTGTTCTTCCAAACTATGCTCTAAACCTGTGCCAAATTTCATGGAGATCCGTTCAGCCGTTTAGTCTACAAACGCTAACAAACATCCATCCATCTAAACTTTCGCATTTATAATATTAGGAAGGTAATAAAGCGTAAGCACACACTACTTCGTAGCATAAGATGTACAATCACAGCATATCATACTAATATTATAAATGCGAAAGTTTAGATCGATATATTGATGTTTGTTAGAACTTGTAGCCTTAGCTGAACGGATCATGATAAAATTTGGCATAGATGTCGAGAATACTCTTGAAGTACACATAGGCTACTTTTTTTTATCCCACGTGGACGTAATCGCGGGCGAAAGCTAGCTATAAAATAAAACTGATAATGTACATAATGCCTACACCCTAATAACCTAGGATGAAGATGTTTTAAGAAAAAAGTACCAGGATAACATAAAACAACAGGAGTTCGCCAAAAACACAAAAAGAATCTACACAACTCAGAGAGAAGCACCCACTTGTTAAAACGTAATACCTAACCTTGTATTACGTCCTTGCCGAGATAAGGAGGACGTTTCAAGGATTACCAACTCTACAACTATACCTTAAGGTCTATTGTCGTCTGTCAAATGATTCGAGTTTCGGAGGAAATAAATCGCGCAAATATTCTCGGAGTTTTACGCGTGGTACAAGTTATAAGTGATTCGAGGTTAAACAAACAAGTTCTAAATATATTGATTTTTTTTAAATTGAATAATGACAATGATTTTAATTTCATAAATTTTATAAACTAAGCAGAATAACAGTTGCAACAAAGATTCCCACATTTGTTTTGTATTTCAATCGTTTGCAAAAGCAGTGACTGTGATTCATTGAATAATTGTTTTGTTTAGTAAGAATTGTAAAGTTTTCAATACATTTGTTTTATTTTCATATTTTACTAACGAAATAAATAACTGGCCTAAGATACACTGAGTGGCAATTTAAACTTAGCGAGTAACTGCCACAATCAATTGTTCAATGTTGAATCATCAATGTTTTATACTCCTTCTGGGATGAGAATTTATTGACTGCTTCCATGAGCAAGAGAGCAGCCTATTTTTACAATTAAATTCTATTCATTGCCAAAAATCTTAATGTTCAATAAATTTAAGTTTAGCAATGTCTTCATTCATTTTTCTCAGAGGGATCATCTTGATAATTTAAACGCTGTTGCTTATAACTTGTACCATACCATAAAATGAGTCATTAATTGATATTATTATTATCGCGGGCGTGTTTCCGTTGGTGGTGTCAACGAGCCTCGCTATCAAACTACCATTTCCATATCGATTCCGCTCACATTGTATCGTTTAACTACACATATTTAAGATAACGCTACTGAAATTTTTATCTTGCTTATTACTTTATTATTATAAATGCCGAAATTTGAATCAAATTTTTTTTCAGCGCAAAGTCGCGGGCCAAATCTAATTCGTGACGATGGTCGTCATGGTCTTGTGTTTAGATTCACAATCGATTCGATAGATGGCGCTGATAATGTTTACCAAGGATGTTTTATTTCTCTTTCTAAACCTATCTGTAAGTTTACAATACAAGCATGTTTTTACAGAGACTATAACGTTTAAGATAATTTCCATGACCAGAGGGTATCTAAAAGTACCAGGAAAACATGACAACCTACGACGTAACACTACGACAGACTTCGTAAATAGATATGATGTCATCGTGACTAAGTCTGAGATCGTATACGTCAGAGGTATGCGTGTATTGTAAAACTGCATTGTCCGTAATCTATACTACTAATATTATAAAGAGGAAAGATTTGTATATTTGTATATATTTGATTCACGCAAAAAATACTGGGAGTGTGTAAAAATTATTTCAATATTATAGTGCAAATGTTAAGATGGATGGATGTTTGTTAGAGTTTGTAGCCTAAACGGCTGAACGGATCTTAATGAAATTTGGCATAGAGGTAAAGGATAGTCTGGAAGAACACATAGGCTACTCACTTTTTTTTTTTTAATGCCATGCGGACGGAATCGCGGGTGAAAGCTAGTAGATTATATTTTGTTTTATTTTTAACTTCATGCGGGCAAAGTCATCAACTACATTATATGATTATAGATCCAACGTGGAGAAGAAAATCAGTGCATATTTTGAACTATCTTATAAAAATATTAACATCTTTTAAGATATATATCTCTTCGACGGATGGGTTTAAAGCAGTATTGACTATGAGATAAAAGCAATAAATAAAATACTTGAATAACAACTAAGATTTAAAAAAACAATTTTTCTAGTATTTTTAATTATCCCGGTTCATCATTAAAACTCATACTTGATTCAATTGAGAGGCTGCGAGCTCCGACAAGTGTAATTAGTACAGTCAGCTTCGTTTGCGGTGTGGATACTTTTTTTAAAATCGTTCCCCTAACATTTTTGTGGGAAAGGGACGTTGAGTGCGGATGGGAACTCCTTATTTCATAATTTATTAATTTTTTCTCATTCAAAAATCTTACCGTTTTCTTTCCAATTTTGTAATAATAATAATATCGCAATTTTGCTTTTTAAAATTACTACATATTAAAAGCGCCTATTGTTCGACTTTTACGTTTATAAAGGAAGTATTCTCAAAGAGCAATATAGAAAATTTAATAAAAATCTATAGCAGTCTATTTTTACAAGTGGGAAATAAATTTGATTGTTGCAGATTAAATATGCTATATTCTGTAACAATTAAAAGATCGCAGTTGCCTACCCTTAATTTACAGAATAGGAAAAGTACAGAAAATATTTCTCCTTCAAATTCATTCCTCGCTCCATGAGTGGCTTTCACAAATTGGTACACCACAAACATAGATGACTGTACATTACATCTGTCTGTACGTTTAATTACTCAAGTACGTCGGGTTAATGAGGGCGAGTCGTGTCAACGCACTATATATGTTTAGTTTGTTGACTTACTATATTATACAACATGGATAGATAGACTCACGTTATATAGTTTTATTTTTACAATACGTACAGCGCCCTTACCCCAAGTAAATTCACCAACAGATCTCTTACATCAAGCATATCTATTGCAATATCTATTACTAGCTGTTCCCGTGCGACTTCATCCGAATGAAATTATGAAACTTTTATTTCATTGTTTACATTTGTCAAATTATCAATTACAAATGTCAAAATGACATGACATGATGACAACCTTGTTTCCTTGACGTTGGCAGTAACTTATGGTCCCTTTTCCACATTAGGATTTTTATCCAAAATATTTACCCCCTATGTTTAATGGCTTTAAAATATATAGCCCAAAGCGTGACGCAAGTGCAGGGCTTTTTATTAAAAGAAAATTTATTATTTATTTATTTTTGGCAACAAAGAAGTGTGTTGCTATGTTCGCGTAAATTAAGAAAAAACAAAAGCAAGTAGCCTCTGTGTTCATCCAGATTATCCTCTATATCTGGTAAATTTAATCGCAATTGGTTCAGCAGTTTAGGCTACACACTTTAACATCTTTAAATTTATAGTATTAGTAAAAGTCATAAACGTGCCTTTCACTACGGAGGGTGGGTGAAGTTATGGTGCTCCAAATACCTCCGTCCTCCGTCATATATGAATTTATTCACTTATAATCTATACTATTATAATAAAACGTAAACACACGCTTCTTTGTTGCCTAAGATGTCAGCAATTACAGCATATGTTTGAATAATCCTTTTTTTAATAAAAAGCCCTAGACTTACGTCACGCTTTAGGCTATATATTTTCACGCCATTAAACTTAAGGGGTAAATATTTTCGATAAAAACATTAATGTGGGAAAAAGACAATAAGTTGCTGCCAACATCAAGAAAATAGATTGCTAAGGTTTGTCATGTCATGTCATTTTGACATTTGTCATTGATAATTTGACAAATGTAAACATTAAAATAAAATTTTCATAATTTCATGGGGATGAAGCCGCACCGGAACAGCTAGAAAATATAAAGTAAATGTTACAAATAACCTTTCCACTAAAATCCAATCGACCGTTAACTCTCGCCAGCAATTCGTATCTAGGGCCTCGAATCACAATGTAGGACAAACTAACCGCGCCTCCAAACACACCGCGCATTCTAACCGTGACCCATCGTTTGCCGAGTACAGTCACGAACTAAAACATGTGTTACAAAGTAGGACAAGTGCAAGGTGGGGTAAATTGATATAGGTCGAACTTGATATTATAGACTGATAAACTTTTTTGACCCGGTAGACTGTAGCTATCTGGCACGATAGACAGTAAAACTAAAGACAATATCTAAAATTGGCCCTGAAAATATTAAGAACATTACAACTTGCTTTCGTTCTTGTCAATTTACAAACCTTAGTAGGTTCGAGTCTATTAGAGGAAGTTTGAGAGTAACCCCAGTGGTAGAGAAGGTAAGGAGTAAAAGGTTATCATGGGGGCATGTTATGAGGAGGGATGTAACGCATGTTACAAGAAGGACGTTAGTTTTAAGTATGGAAATGTACACCGGTAGCAGTAGACATAGAAAGAGATGGATATTGTGAAAGGTAACATGATCAAGAAAGGAGTGACTGAGATGTATGATATAGTTATGTGGAGGACAAAAACCTGTTGCGAAAAAGAAGATAATGAGTAGGTTTTACTTTTGTCAGATGTAACCGATTAACGTCATAACACTTATGTACACGATTGTACAAAGTATTAACATAAATTTTCAAACCACACCTGTATCTCGAAACTATTTACGATTCACCAAACGATATTTGTGTTGTGTAAGTTTACACACAGCAATGACCAGGCTAGGCTAAATCTAGGTCAAACATTCCCCAGAGACCTAGAAAGAGAGCGAAGCTAGAGCTAAGACCACTAAGTGGAAACCAATAGTCAATACTAAAGCATGAAAGTTTGCAAAATAAAATAATTTTACATATCTTTACTAATATTATAAAGATTTGTATTTTGTATGTATTTGATTCACGTAAAAACTACTGGGCCGATTTCAATAATTCTTTCATAATTAGAAACGTAACTTATTTGTAGAAGTCGCGAGTAACATCTAGTAATTTTACAAAGAGAAAAAAGATTTTTATTTTTGTATGTATTGAAATAACTCAAAAACTACTGAGCCGATTTCAAAAACTCTTTAATCATTTCAAAAGCTACGTTCTTACTGAGTAAAATAGGCTAAAATACTTTAAACCAACTCGCACATATTTTAAATGGTTGGGGGTTTGCTTACGATAGTCGCCAGCTATCGGTTACTAACAAGGTCGCATTGCGTGGACTCACGCGCGACAAGTGACAGGTATGCAATAGGAGACCTCTAATGTATGCTAAACTACATTTCATAAGTATCATCGTGGAAACAAGTGATATTTTATAACTTAAAATTTAACTTGCCTTTTTCTTATACAGTGTTGGTAAAACAGTATATTTTACTCTTCTATACATATATCTATATCACCTATAGCTGCTCCCGTGCGGCTTCATCCGGATGAAATGATTAAAAAAATATTTTATTGTTTATTATTGTCAAATTATCAAGCACTTTCGTGTTTCGTCTGATGAGTGTGGCCTTTTTTTACTCCCTTTTCCTTTCCACTCTTTTCTTAAGAGGAAAGGATGGAAAGGATGGATTTGACGGGTGGAGGATACGCATATGAAAGGGAAATGTCCTCTTTATGTGCGTCTCCTGTGTCAATGAAGGGTAGGCAACGCATCTGCAATTGCGGATGTTTATGGGCAGCGGTCGCTTTCCATTTCGGTGGATTCAAATTGCCGCTTGCTCGTTTGCCTCCTTATATTATAAAAAATAAAGTTTGTTCCAAACCTAACATACTGAAGAATTATGACGAAAAATATAAAAGCCTAAAAGGTTTCAGTATAAATGGAAAAGGTTTTTCAATACAAGACTACTAAAAGCGCTCTTCAAACCAACTGTACCGTATTCTGCCTTTCGAAGCTTTTTGACCTACCCTCAACAACGATGCAGAAACGATTGAACTCAACAAGCCTCTTGTACTAGATTTCCTTTGCAAAGCAGAAATGTGGATGAAAAGAGTATTTTGAAAATTCAAAAGCGTTTTTACAACAGCGTACAAAATTGGGTCTCAGTTTGTAAAATGATACGAAAATAAAGATAAACTACAGAATAATATTTTTGGTAATGTTTAAAGAGACGTAACAAATTTCCAGTGTGTTTTCATGGCTTAAAAGTAATACAAATATTGACATCTTGCACTTCTCTTGGAAATAAATGAAAGACATTTTATGGATAGAACACTTTTAAAGCCATTGCAAGCTTATCTTACTAATATTATAAATGTGAATGTTTAGATGAATGTTTGTAAGAGTTTGTAGCCTAAACTGCTGAACGCATCTCGATTAAATTTGGCTTATAGAGTATAGCCTGGAAGAACACATAGACTACTTAGTTTTTTTTTAATACGCGGACGGAGTCGCGGGCAAAAGCTAGTATTGTACAATTCTTGATTGTGTTAGGAATTTTCCTCACTATAAATTTATACACAACCAATAAACTTATTTAGAATGCTACACTTGTATAGTTGTTTTTAAAAATCTTGATGGCTCGATGTCATAAGCGCGGCGCTGTGACATCCCCCGTAACTTCCATCTTGCAACATCTACTAATATTGCAGTGTTTACACAAAGTTTAGAGCCGTCAAGACATATGAAAACTACTATATCTGATAATGATTATGATAGAATCACATTTATTTAAGGTGTATTTCGTAATAATCGAATTAAAACCGTCGCGTGACCATTAACGACTAAAATTGTTTAATTAAATACATTTCCAACTCGTTATTAACAAGGTTAAATATTTTAATAACAAGTATATTTAGCATATTATGTAATACATAACATAAACTGTGACGTCAGAGACCTTGGTGGTATTTATTCTAATGGGGAAAATAGTGCATTTTAAATGCAAATAAAGGACATGAACGTAATTTCAACGATCTGTCGCCCGCAAATTTTGATAGCGCGGCATTAAAAAAAAGCCTATAATATGCCCCGTCTATGTTAGTTACCCTTCAGTTAAAGTCCTGTCGAAAGAGGCCCAGTCGTTTCGGAGATTACCCGGAACAAACGCGGCTTGCGGACAGACAGACAGACGGACAGATCAAAAATTTTTAAATACGATTTTCGTTATCAGCAACGCAAATACTACATCTTCACGAAATCTGAATTTTTTCTTTTGATTTACAAACAGACACTACAATTTTATTTACAATTTTATTACAGGTATAGATATAGATTTAAAGAATACGGTTGCTGATTCAAAAACTCTATTCTTTTCCCTTTCCCATCTTCAGAGAAAAACAGAGATAACCATTGGTTACGCATTTTAATTCAACAATTTAATTTTCAAATCGAAAAGCCACACGATAAAAGTTTTTGATCGACTATAATAAATAAAAATGTTTTTTTAAAACACACAACCTGACAAGTCAAACACAAAACATATATTTATACGCGGGCCGTTAGTTGACTAATGATGCACGTGTTTGCGATGGAATGCCGGCGTTGGATTTATTAACAACAGAACGGTGGCATTCCGAATGTAATACTGAGATACAAAGATATTCAAACTATACGACCGCTCGGTGTAACTGCGAACATGTTCGGCAACGGGTGAAGATGCGACCCGTTCAATCTTTCTAATATTATAAATGCAAAACTTTAGATGGACGTTTGTTAGAGTTTGTAACTCAAACTGCTGACCGGATCTTGAGGAAATTTGGCATAGATATAGAGGATAGTCAGGAAGAACACATAAGCTATTGGTTATTTTTTAATTAATAAACTAGTTATAGATTTTAGACAAATTGCACAATTTTAGCTAAAACTTGAGTATACGAAAATATTTCTGGTTAACACACTTTTCACACATAATTACATAATACTAGCTGTTGCGGGTGGCTTCATCCGACCGGAAATAAATATAGCCTTGTATCACTGATAACATATCTTCTTAATGGTGAAATATTTAGGCCAAGTAGTTTTTGAGTTATTTCAACACAAAATAACTGAAAAAAATAATGTCCGCTACATACGAAATTTATAGTTCCACTATTTAATTTCGTCGTTACATAAAAACGGGACACGTCCTGTTAATCATTAAAATTGTGCGTATCCTCGTACGAACTAGCGAGCCTCTATAAAGTTTGGTATTGAGTATACCGAGTGGTATCTGATAAGCCTCGATTGTAGGTCTATTGTCGATAAATTTTCTATTACACGTGTATTATTCGACTAACCTAGAAGAAAATGTATGTCGCACCTAAATTTCAAAATATAATTTTGTAAACAAACACTACATAAAAACTAGTTTTTTCATTTCACTTCATCCGTGCGGAATTAAACTTAATAATCTACACCTGTGGCAAATTCATCATCACCATGTTGCCCTTATCCCTAAGGAGGATCGGCAGAGTATGTGCTGCTCTTACATACATCTCGATCAGCCGTCATATCTGAATCCACTCCTTTCTTAAGCATAACTTTCAAACAATCCATCCATACTTTCTTCCGTCTTCCCCTTTGTAGCCATCCATATTCATTCTTAACACTTTCACACACCTGTGTCAAATTACAGATATCTATTAAGCCAATTTGTAGATACATAACAACAAACATCCACATAAGGGTTTTTATCCAAAATATTTACCCCCTAAGTTTGATGGCGTAAAAATATATAGCCTAAAGCATGATGTAAGTGTAGGGCTTTTTATAAAAAAAAAAATATTAAAAAACATGCTGTAATTGCTGATATCTTAGGCAACAAATAAGTATGTGTTTACACTTTATTATAATAGTATAGAAGTATAGATTGCAACAATAAATTCTTACTATAGTTGCTATAAAACTGGTTATTACCATTTATATGGTCAAATTACTTTATATGGGGTAATGGCATGTCTTTTACACATTGATTTCAAGGTGAAAAAAACCTTTTAATAAAATAAAAACATTTATTTCTATACATTATTACTTTAACATTAGTTGTGTACATTTTTTCATTGCATCAGTGGCTTACGGTTGTAAGCACTTGAATTTACGGGTGCTGAGATTGAATACTGCCAATATGATTTTCGAATTTCATATGTACAAAATTTACCCAACATTCTTACGGTGAAGAAAATCATCGTGATGCCTGCACATATCGGCGAGGATTTTCAAAGATATGTGTGAAGTCAACCCCCAGTGTAGCATGGTTGACAATGTCCTAGTCACACTAGGATAGGCTCCGAGCTCAGTGGGGACATATAGTGAACTGGTGATGATGAAGACGTCTCATCATTCACTTCAGACATTTAAAATAAAATTTATGTAAACAAAAACCACATAAAATATTTATTTCAAGCTGCATTTTCAATTTGACGTATTTTTTTTAAAGTATGCAAAACGACCTCTACCTACTGGTTACAGCTAATTTAAAGTTAAATGTAAAACTATACATTTAGATGCCAAAGCTAAACGCGGATCATAAGAATTTTTATGATCGCCTAATATTAGCAGTATGAGTGTGGGCATTAACATTAAAATTGTTTTATCTATGCTAACCATAAACCATAATGTTGCCAGATTTTATAGTAAAACATAGCAAATAAGCCAGAGAGCAGCTGATATCTAAAAAAGAAGTGACAGCTGCTCATCAATGCCTCACACAGATCATTGGTTTTGTAAAAATAAAAAAAAATAAAAGAACATGAGAGAAATTATAATACAATAATTAATATAATCTGTGTAAAATTTACACACTAGTTTAACCTATGGAGTAATTTACTAACAAACATCCATCCATGAAAACATACACATTCATAATATTAGTAAGATAGTAAATTCACATGATCTCAAAACTCTCTAAATTATCTTCGAGATCTCTTATCAAATATTGATAATAGTAAAAACTGTAAGGGTAAATTCACACAAAGTGGAGCACAGAGCCTTATCAAAGTTGCTTTACACACATTTTTTATACTTCCGCTTGATAAGATATGCAAAATAAAATTAAACCTTATTTCAATCTTATAAAACTTAATTTAAATTGAGATAAAAATTTACTCCACTCTACAATCCAGCCTGTGTGAATGGACCCTTAGTCATATCTATGAATTATCTTGTTCTTGATTATGTTGTATGTTTAACATGAGTTTACACTGTCAAAAAACATATGTAAACAACCCTTTTATTCTTTCTCAAAACAGACATTATTAATACAAAGATTTTGCAGATATTTTTACCCAGACTTACATAATTTTGGTTAAACAACATGGCAAGTATTCATTAATAAATTATTATTACAAGCATGACTCCGTCAGCATGGATTTAAAAAACAAAAGTGAGTAGCCTATGTGTTCTTGCAGGCTAACTACTACATCCATACCAAATTTACTTGAAAACCGTTCAGCCGTTTAGGCTACAAAGTCTAACAAACATCCACCCATCTAAACTTTTAGATTTATAATATTAGTATGATTATTAAGTTAAAATTATTATAATAATAAAACTTATTTATACATTCTGAACTTTGATAAATATCTAACATTTAAACTATGATGCAAATAACCATTTTTAGTATTGAAATGTCAATTTTTATTATTCATCAAATAGCTATAAGTAGCTTCTGACTTCAGCTGTTTTACTAATATTATAAGTTTACATGGATGGATGTTTGTTAGTTTGTGGCCTAAACAGCTAAACAAATCTTGACAAAAATTAGCATAGATATAGAGGACAGTCTGGAAGAACATATAGACTAACTTACTAATATTATAAATGCGAAAGTTTAGATGGATGTTCGTTAGAGTTTGTAGCCTAAACAGCTGAACGGATCTTGGTGAAATTTGGCATAGATGTAGAGTATAGTCTGGAAGAACACATAGGATACTCATTTTTGTTTTTTTTTAATTCTACGTGGACAAATCGCAGGTGAATGCCAGTTATGGAACAACAACAATTTAGTAGCTTATGTGTTTGTCTAGCTTATGTTCTACAACTGTGACAAATTTTATCATGATCCTTTATTTTATATTGGAGATATGTAGTGACTAACACACATCCAGTGTGTGTGTTCGCATTTATAACATTGGTATGATAATGATTAAAATCTACAACATGGAATCAATAATAACTAAGTCACCTTATTTCTTCTCAATTAAAATACTAGCTACATTACGAAAGAGGTTTTCCTAGAGAAGGAAAACATATTTGTTTATGGTGTATAATGGTTGTCTATAGATATCTTCATTATTACAAAAAATTAAACTATGACAATTTACTTGGATAAAGAGTATCTTTCCTGTAATTTTTGCTACTTTAGCAATTATGTTATTATCATTAAATCATTAAAAATAATATTTAATAGCACAAATAAGGAAACAGTTCAAGTTTTAACTTTAACATGTCATTTAAACAAACAATAAGTGTCATAGATATAAAAAACTAGTTTCATGTTCATATATGGATTTTACCTAACAAATACCTTCTAAACAAGTCTATATGGTATGTAACAAAATAGGGCATATCGTTTAATGAATAATAAATCACTCATACCCTTTCAATAATTCGCGCCCATTCTGTAATCTAAGTTTTTAAAAATAAATGACTAAGACAACATAATTCTGCCAACGTCTAAGGCATAAACAATATTACCTTTTCCGAACGTATTGGATTCTACTGGCCAGTATCAACATTCATAGCACATACACCGCGATCCAAAAGTGAAAACTCATACAAACATCATACGGAATGGAGAAATTGCGAACCCGAGCCGCGCCTGTCTCTAATTCAATTAGCCGTGCGGTCGGCGAACGATTAAATATTTGCGGTATACGGCACGTCTGTACCAAAGCATACAAACTTGACGACACCGAAACGTGAATGAGGAAACTATATGAAAAGTGAAGATTTCATCCGGCCTCGCCTAGTCGCGTCCTCCACAAAAAACCTGTTATAACGATTCACCTACTGATCTACAGAACTATTTCCGGATAGAGCCGGAATCATTAAGACATTTAGAAATACTAAAGTGCATTTGGAGCTTAGGTACAACAAAGATTATTTTTATTAAGTTACCAATTATCTGTCTCGAATATTTGATGGGTGAAAGGAGACCTACCTTAGCGGAAACTTGTGTTCAGCGACGATGTCACTGTAAAAACTTTCTTGAACAAATATACACACTTTAGCACTAAGTAAAAGTCCACAAACAGTTTATATCACTGATATAATGTCGTTATCACGATTATTATTATAAGTCTCGAATATGTGCGGCGGATATATGCACTATTCCATGAAAGACGCCATTTTGATTTCGTCAACTAACGGCTAAAGACAATGTAGAGTATTTTTGTTTACCTAGTTAGAAATTAGTTAAACGTATATCGCCAATAAAACTTAAATTCTGTCTTACTGAAAGTGGGATTTTAATCAAATTAATCGTAAAAGGACATTGTTACAAATATGTCAGACCGTGAAAAGCTATTTTCGTTTAACAGTAATGCAATTTAGCTTAAGCTTAATTTTAAAGTAATCGTTTTGATTAACAAACAATCTTATTTATAATAATAAACTAATAACCCTTATTAAACAAATTACACTTTGGATAAAAAATAAATGATTAAACAATTTTTATTCAATTATAAGCAATTTGTGCTGCAAAAAGTTTTGGTTTTAACTATGGTATTGTTTGTTTTTTTTTTTTAACAAAAATTGGCAACATTTCTCATCAACTGTCAAAAGTATCTTGAAAGCAGCTGTACTTGTATCGTACGTGTTTTCATTCGATCGATTGTTATTTTATCAAAAATGGTAGTGTGATACGGTGTTGACAATAATCATAGATGTGATAAACGAAACATGTCCAGCCGGCGTTCGTTGCTCGGTTCGGCTCTGGATGCTTTACCAGCACCAACGGACCCACTACGG
The DNA here is from genome assembly GCF_000836215.1 of Papilio polytes. NCBI lineage: Eukaryota > Metazoa > Arthropoda > Insecta > Lepidoptera > Papilionidae > Papilio > Papilio polytes. Next base: position 425,835 of record NW_013525511.1, read on the forward strand.
GAGTTGTTCGAAGCTTGCAAGACAGGGGACGCAAATCGAGTTAAAAAGTTGATTACACCACAAACTGTGAACGCTAGGGACACAGCTGGTCGTAAATCAACACCGCTACACTTCGCTGCAGGTATTGTTTTATATATAAAAACATAAAACCATTATTTATATCAATGAAAATTTGTGAAAATAATCAAAAAGTGAAAGGTGTTTATCATTTTTTTTTTTTGAGAATTGCATAATTGGTCACGGTGTGTGATTTTATTTGATTTATCTGTATCTAGTCGGATAATGTTCAATTTTATTGCTCATTGTGATATTTCATTCCTAGTTGACTGAATTCTTACACAATTCTTATTGTTATCTGGCATTGAACAATAATGTTGAATTTAGTATAACAATGTAACCATGGTTTCCCATTGCTGTAGGATTCATACAAATGTTGTTGACATTATCAGTCAATGTTAATGGAAAGTTTAGAGTGATTTTTTTAGACTGCTGCCTAAACTGCTAAATTTTTTTGATGTAATTTGGTGATTGGAGCGTCGGTGGCTCAGTGGTTTAAGCACTTGTAATCTACAGGTCTTGGTTTAGAATCCTGTCATGTACCAATGTGATTTTCGATTTTTCGATTTTTCATATGTACATAAATAACCCGACGTTCTTACGGTGAAGGAAAACATCGTGATGCAACCTGCACATATCGGCTAATAAATTCAAAGATATGTGTGAATTCAACCAACACGCATTTGGCCAGCGTGGTTGACTATGGCCTAGTCACCCTAACTTTGGGTAGGCTCCAAGCCCCTCGGTGGGGACGTATAGTGAGCTGGTGATTGGTGATTAGTAGTGGTATACTGACATATATTTAAGTTATGGTATTTGCAAAACTCTATTATTAATGGTTAGGTTAGTTTTCACATATGTTGCTCATATTTTCAATAAAGTTAGTTTATATTTTCTAAGTTTCAAGACTGACTTATAAATGACTATGTAATAACTTAAAACGCTCACAGAGATGGTAAGAAAGTGTTTCAAGGTTGATTTCACTGTTTAAAGTAATTGAAGGTTGCCAGTTATAAATCAAATTTAATTTACATCTTAAAAAATAATACAACTTCTGATGTAATAAGTCTAAAAGTTAACTGTAATAATTACAGAACTGAATTTTTTATTGCCAATACATGACTTTAAAATGTATCAAATCATCTTTACTTAGAAAAATGATTGAAATATCATTATAAATGGATAGGTCACTTGGAAATTACACCTTTTCCTTTTTTCTGACTTTAATAGGCTTGATTTTATTGTATACAAGATTTTGCCCGCGACTTCGTACGCGTGGTATTAGAAAACATACAAACTATGTGAATTACAAAAAGCTACGTATCCCTCGGGAACCGGACATTTCTCGGGGATGAAGCTTATCCCATGTGTACTCCATACTTTGTTTTATATCTGTGCCAAATTTCAATAAGATATGTTGAACCGTTGCAGAATGATTGAGTAAACATTAAAAAACTAAATTATTGAATCCCACGGGAACCGTAACTATTCCCGGGATAAAAAGTAGCCTATGTGTTCTTCCCGACTATGCTCTAAACCTGTGCCAAATTTCATGTAGATCCGTTCAGCCGTTTAAGCTACAAACTCTAACAAACATCCATCACTCTAAACTTTCGCATTTATAATATTAGTAAGATAATACTCTTAGCGATAACAATGTCTCAGCACTTATCATCTTCCTCCTTATACTTCTGTAGTGGTGCAATAGGTTTTCGTTCTTCACATAACTCTATCATATGTCATCTTAGTCGTCACTCCCTATTTGATCATGTCACCTTTGACACAATCCATCTCTTTCTATGTCTTAGCACTAAGATGACGAAAATCAAATATGTACAAAATGGATTATTCCCAACCGTCACCCTACTCTGTCCCCACATGAGGATAAAAAGTTTCATCCGTCTTTTTAGTCCCACTATCACAAATGAGGTAACTAAAATAAGTTCCAACCATCCCTTTGTTGCAAAGGCTGGGACGGAAGAAACTTTTTAATCTCATCTGTCTCCACGTGGGGACAGAACAGGGTGACAGAAACATCCCACAAAATACCATCTCATATCCTAAATATTTTTAGAATTGGGAAATTATTCAAAAATCTATACATTAGTGTTTCTCCTTCCAGGATATGGACGCAGAGAAGTAGTGGAACTGTTAATAGCGGGTGGCGCAGCGCTACAAGCAAGAGATGAAGGAGGACTGCAGCCGTTACACAATGCCTGCTCCTTCGGTCATGCGGATGTTGTTAGAGCTCTGCTAACAGCCGGAGCACCCCCAGCGGCTAGAGATAACTGGGGCTACACACCCTTGCATGAGGCAGCAGCTAAAGGGAAAGTGGATGTTTGTATAGGTAAGTAGATATTTCAAGTTTTTTTAATACTTGAATGAATTAAATTTATTTTGAACGAGCTGTCGCCCTCAAATTTTGTTTGCGCGGAATTAAATGGTCGTCTATAACAATCCCGCGTGCATCAGTCACCTTCCAGTCAAAGTTCCGTCAAAATCAGCTCAGCAGTTAGGAAATTATCAAAAAAAAAGTGGCTTGGGGACAGATAGACAGTTTTTATATATCTGTCTATCTGTCGTTATCTTGCTGATAAAATTAAATGAATCATCTTCGCAAAATATGGAAATTTTATTTCAATCTTACATACTATAGCCAATTTTATTATGCGTATAGATTGATATGTCGCACCTTATTCTGTTTTTCTGCCTACCCCTACTTAGAATACAATTACCATTGCCAACCTTGCGTCCTTGATGTCAGTTTTTGCCCCTTTCCCACATGACGGTTTTTAGCAAAATATTTACTCCCTAAGTTTAATAGTGTGAAAATATATAATAAAATGGAATTATTAAAAAAATATGCTACGATTGCTGACATCCTATGTAACTAAATAGCGTGTGTTTACGCTTTATTATATTAGTATAGATATAGCAAGAATTGATGTTATTTAATTTCTTCTGATTCTCCAGCGCTCCTTCAACATGGAGCTGATCCAAACATAAGGAATACTGAAGGCAAGACCCCGCTGGACCTCGCAGATGCTGCCACAAGACCAGTGCTTACTGGTAGGTTGTTACTAATAATTTGAACTTGTTTAGTTGGATAAGTTGTTCTAAGTCAGTGTTATTCTCTTTAGTGCTTTTAATTGCACAATTGATTATATCAAATAACACTGTAATGTAATATTTCTTTGGAATTTTGCAACTTCGTGCGGAATCTTAGCAAGAATAGAAATGCCCTAGTCACTAGAAATCCATAAGTAGTAGTTAAAAAGAAACTGAGTTAGTTTTTCTTTACAATAATTATATCAAAGATTGTTAAACATTCTCTTTGTTTAAAAAAAAGTTTTCTGTTCTCCCTAGGCCCCTAAAAGTAAGATTAAAGGCTTGTCCCACCACTGGCTTATAGAGGCTCAGATTGCTTAAAAATGATGTCACTGTCAGATAAGGTAGCAAATTCCGATATTTCCATCACCTATTTTACACGTTCAGTTGTTATTAGAGAATTTACAATTTGGTGGGACAGGCAATAAAGGTTTTTTTAATAATGTAACATGGCAAATAAGCAAGTAGCCACCTGAAGCTGCCAAAATGGCGAAACGACTGCCCATAGACATCAGCAATGCAGATGTCTACCCTTAATCAACAGATGGAACGCACATAAAGATAATATTTCCACTTCTCATGATCCTTTAAAAAAGGACTAGATGTCCCCGTGCGGCTTCACCCGTATGGAATTATAAAAACTTTATTTTATTGTTTACATTTGTCAAATTACATAATTATTAAAGCAAATGTCAAAATGATGTGATGACAACCTTGCTTCCTTGATGTTGGCAGCAATTTATGGTCTCTTTCCCACATTAGGGTTTTTACCCAAAATATTTACCCCCCTAGTTTAATGGCGTTAAAATATATAGCCTAAAGCGTGACGCAAGTGTAGTGCTTTTTATTAAAGGAAGAATTATACAAAAACATGTTGTAATTGTTGACATCTTAGGCAACAAAGAGGTGTGTGTTTACGCTTTATTATAGTATATATAGTATAGATGGGAAGGGATTTGATGGAAGAATTAAAACTAAGCCTACAAAAACACTCATCACTGTACACGGTACTATTTCCACTTGATGTCTATCCTGTGTGGTCCTGGTATTTCAACAAAGGGGAAGATGTTAAAACCGGCCTCTACATTTGAGGTTATCTTTTAGGCGAGTACTGCGCGGCTGATGTGTTAGAGGCAGCTCGTGCTGGTGCAGATGAGCGTCTTGCGGCATTATTGACACCTTTAAATGTGAACGTACACGCGGGAGATGGTCGCCGGTCTACTCCGCTGCACCTCGCTGCGGGGTATAACCGAGCTCGTGCTGTACGGTTGTTGCTGCAGCGAGGTGCTGATGTACATGCTAAGGATAAAGGGTGAGCATTTTTTTTATTGGCGGCTCTATGCCACCCTCTCGTTCCCCTAGCATATTTTTGGGATAGGGACGTAAGGTGCGGGTGGAACGTTTATTTCTTTATTGTGAAATTTTTTGTCAAATAACTTTACAAATTTCTTACAACTTTTTAAGATTTCCACTTGCCTAATAAACTAAAGTTACTAAAATGACTAGATTTATATCAAAAGGGTGAGCATTTATTCCGGTAATAATAACAAAGTAACGACTTGTGCTGAGGCTCCTGAGGGAACACTCGAGCGTACTCATAAACAAGGTTTAGGCTAGACGTCTTGCGCTCGGTCACTTCAAGCCCTTTGAATCTGTAGATGCCTCTTCAAGGCAAAGTGGCCATTACGTCACAAAAAAAGGGCAATAGATAATACTTGTTTTCCCCTATGATTCATTACGCGTGTAAACAAACAGAAGTAGCCTATGTTCTATACTATCTAGGTTTATGTTAAATTTCAAGATCCATTCAGCCGTTTAGGCTACAAACTAACAGACTTCCATCCATATAAACTTTCACATTTATAATGTTACTAACTGTTGATCGTTGAACCTATGTTACTTGCAGAAAAATTACATTTCTAACGGTGAAAGAATTTTTAAAATCGTCTCAGTAGTTTTTGTGTTATAACAAAAATTTTTCCTCTTTATAATATTAGTATAGAAGTATGATTGTATTTTTATTTTCCAGTGGTCTAGTCCCTTTACACAATGCTTGTTCCTACGGTCATTATGAAGTGACCGAGTTGTTGGTACGAGCTGGTGCTGATGTGAACGCGACAGACTTATGGGCATTTACTCCGCTGCATGAAGCCGCAAGTAAAGCAAGACTTGAGGTCAGTTTATATTGAAGATAATCTGTGACATATTTACTCTGTGCTATGACTTTTGACAGCTCGATTTTACAATTGTGAACGTGATTTTACAATCGTGAACGTGATTTTTACAATCATCAACGTGATTTTACAATCGTGAACGTGATTTTTACAATCATGAACTTGATTTTACAATCGTGAACGTGATTTTACAATCGTGAACGTGATTTTACAATCCTGAACGTGATTTTTACTATCATGAACTTGATTTTACAATCGTGAACGTGATTTTACAATCATGAACGTAATTTTACAATCATGAACGTAATTTTACAATCGTGTCGACGACCACACAATAAAATACATAAACAAGAACTAGCTGTTCGCGACTTCATTCGCGTGAATTTAACGAAAAAATATACAAAATACACAGCCCATGTTACTCACTGATAATCTAGATTTTTTAACAGTGTAATTTTTTTTGAAATCGGACAAGTAGTTTTTTTTTTATTTTAATACATACATAAATACAAATCTTTGCTTTTTATAATATTAGTATAGATTATTAAAATACAGTTAGTAATACCTTTCTAATGGCCAAGAAAAAATTAAAATCGGCCTAGTAGTTTTTATGTGAATACAAAATCCGAAATTACAATTTATTCCTCTTTATAACATTAGTATAGATAATTATAATTGTTACTATGAACATTTAGTACAAACCTCTATTCCAATTGTCAGATAGAGAAGATTTATGTATATTTCAGGTATGTTCACTACTACTAAGTGAAGGCGCGGACCCCACGTTGCTGAACTGCCACGGAAAGTCCGCGCTCGATGTCGCCCCTACACGAGAACTGCAGGAGAGACTCGCACGTTAGTATAACTAGAATAACAGTGGTAGAGCCCGCTTTAACATCTTCGCACTGTAGGGCTTGCCAGCAACACCACAATACAGACAGATGTGAAGTGGAAGCAATTCCGCGAACATTCTGATTAGTGTGATACCAGACGCCTTATTTTACTTCTTTTCCCTTTTCACCCTTTTCTTAAGAGGAGAGGATGGCAAGGAAAAGTGGATTTGACGGTGGAGACGCATAGGAAGGGGAAATGTCCTCTTTATATGCGTCTCCTCCGTCAATGAAGGGCAACGCATCTGCAATTACGGATGTTTATGTCTAGCGGTCGCTTTACATTTCTGTGGATTCAGGTGGCCGCTTGCTCGTTTGCCAACTTATGTTATAAAAAAAAATGTTTGTATTTTTTTTTTATTAATGTTTGTGTACATTGGTAGTGGAATATCGCGGACATTGTCTGCTGGAGGCGTGTCGTCTCGCGGAGCCGGCGAGAGTCAAGAAGCAGTTGACTGTCTCACAAACACAGGTTATATTTCAAATATCTATGTAATCTTACTAATATTATAAATGCGAAAGTTTGGATGGATGGATGTTAGAGTTTGTAACCTAAACGACTTAACAGATCTTGATGAAATTTGCCATATATGTAGAGAATAGTCCGTAAGAACACATGGGATACTCACTTTCTTTTTAATTACATGTGGATGGAGTGGGCGAAAGCTAGTTATTAATATCTTTACTTTATATTATAATAAAGCGTAAACACACACTTTGTTACCTAAGATGTCAGCAATTACACCATATATTTGACTAATTCTTTTTTCAATAAAAAGCCCTACACTTACGTCATGCTTTAGGCTATATATTTTTACGTTATTAAAATTAGGGGGTAAATAAATTGGAAAAAAACCTTGATGTGAGAAAGAGACTATACAGTGTAAGTTGCCAACATCAAGGAATCAAGATTGACATGTTGCGGTAATTTGTATTTTGATATATGCTATTGTGAATTTGACAATTTTAAACAATTACATAAAATTTTATAATTTCATGAATGAAGCCGCACAGCAAATTTATAATAATAATTCATTACAATAGAATTGTTTATTTACTACTAGCTGTTCTCGTGCGACTTCATCCGTATAAAATTATAAAACAATCATTTTATTGTTTACATTTATCAAATTTTCAATTGCAAATGTCAAAATACCAATTACCTTACTATGGCAATCTTGCTTCTTCATGTTGGCAACTCGTATCGTATAGTCTCTTTCCCACATTAGTGTTTTTATCCAAAATATTTAACCCTAAGTTTAATGGCTTGAAAATATATAGCCTAATGTGACGTAAGTGTAGGGCTTTTTATTAAAAAAAGCTGACATCTTAGGCAACAAAGAAGTGTGTGTTTACGCTTTATTATAATAGTATAGATTTAAAACGGTTATTACTTTTTTTGTACAGCAATGTGTGTCTCGCGAGGGGTGCGGGCAGTCGCGGGGCGGGGGCGGGGGCGGGGGCGGGGGCGAGGAGACAGAAACTCTAGTGAACTTCGCACACCTCAGTACCGGAGACAGGCCGCTGCACTGCGCTGCAGCGAGTGTGTACCCCAAGAGGAAACAGGTATACGATATATGTTAAATTAATACTATAGGACAGTGGTAGAGCCCGCTTTAACATCTTTGCACTGCAGGGTTCGCCAGCAATACCATGACCATACAGACAGACGTGAAGTGGAAGCAATTCCGCGTACACTCTGATGAGTGTGGTGCCGGAGGACTAATTTCAGTCCCTTTCTCCTTCCACCCTTTTCTTATAAGGAAAGGATGGGAAGGAAAAGTCGATTTGACTGTGGAAGACGCATAGGAAGAGGAAATGTCCTTTTTATGTGCGTCTCCTCCGTCAATGAAGGGTAGGCAACGCTGTAATTACGGATGTCTATGAGCAGCGGTCGCTTTCCATTTCGGTTTATTTAGGTAGCCGCTTGCTCGTTTGCCACCTTATATTTTAAAAAATAACTATAATAAGGGTTTTTTAGGTGTTAATTATATGCTGTGACACTAAGGGGAGGATAAGGAGTCGATTGACACTTAATTTGTTAAAATTGGTTTAATAATTTACTGTAGAGAAGGTAACATACATTAAATAAATATATTTCCTAAAATTATCTCAAGTGATATGTCAATTATATCTATACCATTATAATAAAGCGTAAACACACACTTCTTTGTTGCCTAAGATGTCAGCAATTACACCATATTTTTGAATAACTCTTTTTTTAATAAAAAGCCCTACACTTACACGCTTTAGGCTATATATTTTCACGCCATTAAACTTATAATAATAATAATAATAAAGTCATTTTCAACTTAGGGGGTAAATATGTTGGATAAAAACGCTAATGTGGTAAAGAGACCATAAGTTGTTGCCAACATCAAGGAAGCAAGGTTGTCATCATGTCATGTCATTTTGACATTTGCTATTGAAAATTTGACAAATATAAACAATAAAATAAAATTTTCGTAATTTCATGCGGAAGCCGCACGGGAACAGCTAGTTTTATAATATAATTTTTCTTTGAACGTTTTTTTCGCGTTTTAATATATTTCTTTGTTTGTTAGGTGATGGAGATATTGATCAGGAAAGGCGGCAGAGTGAACGAGAAGAACAAAGAAGGTCAGACTCCATTGCACGTGGCTGCGGAACACGCGCATATAGACGCTATGGATTTATTATTGAGACATGGTAAGAAAAACCTTTGAGGAACACCTTTTACAGTGGTAGTGCCCGCTTTAACATGTTAGCAGTGCAGGGCTCGCCCCCAGTCATACCACGACCACACAAGACAGGCGTGAAGTGGAAGCAATTCCGTGTACAGTCTGATGAGTGTGGTGCCGGAGACCTAATTTAAGTCCCTTCCTCTTTACCACCATTTTCTTATAGGGAGAGGTTGGGAAGAGGAAGTGGATTTGACTAGGAAGGGGAAATATCCTCTTTATGTGCGTCTCCTCCTCCGTCGGATAAGGGTAGGCAACGCATCTGCAATTTCGGATGTCTATGGGCAGCGGTCGCTTCGCCATTTTGGCGGATTCAGGTGGCCGCTTGCTCGTTTGCCATCTTATGTTATAAAAACAAGGAAGCTACCTATCCACTGCTACTACTGACGTGTAGATGATTCCAAGGGTTCTCGTGGAAGATCAGCGCTGGTACTTCAATAGGAGCATCCAGCATTTATAGCTGAGCGAGGACCTAATCCAGTCAGCATTGCATAATTTTAAATATTCCTTTTTCTTTTTTTTTTTCATTTCATTAGTTACGTTTCTCATTATTTTTTATTTTAAGAAAGTATGGATGGATTGTGTGAAAGAGGATATGCTTAAGAAGGTTCTGGATTCAGATATGACTGATAGAGATGTATGGAAAAGTACATACTGTGCCTACCCTCCTTAAGGGATAAGGGCAAGTTGATGATGTTGGGTTTCATCCGCTTAAAATTGTGAAAAAATTATTTTATTATTTACATTTGTCAAATTCCGAAAATGTCAAAAAAAATTTACATTTGTCTTTTCCGAATGAAGTGTTTTTTTCTAATTTATTTACTCATGTCACCTTTCACGCAATCCATCTCTTTCTAAGTCTACTTCTACCGTTGTATCACCACACTCATAACTAACGTTCTCCTTGTAACATGATTCATCCCTCCTCATAACATGCCCCCATGCTAACCTTTTACTCCTTACCTTCTACCACTGGGGCTACTCTCAAACTTCCTCTAATATACTCATTTCGTATCTTATTCATTATTATAACATCTATACTTCTATACTATCTATACTATTATAATAAAGCGTAAACACACACTTCTTTGTTGTCTAAGATGTCAGCAATTACACCATAATTTTGAATATTTTTTTTAATAAAAAGACCTACAATTACGTCATGCTTTAGGCTATATATTTTCACGCCAACAAACCTAGAGGGTAAATATTTTGGATAAAATCCCTAATGTGGGAAAGAGACCGTAAGTTGCTGCCAACATTAAGGAAACAAGATTGTCATGTCATGTCATTTTGACATTTGCTATCAATATATTAATAAAATTTGCATAATTTCATGCGGATGAAGCCGCACGGGGGCAGCTAGTAATATGTTCATGTCAGCCACAGTCTCCTTTCATCCGTCCCTCTACATTCAGTGTTTTATATGTAGGTGCGAAAGTGAACGTATGCGACGTCCGCGGCGAGAGCGCGCTGTGCGTGGCGGCGCGCCGGGACAGCGCTGGCGCGTGCCGCCTGCTGCTGGCTTGCGGCGCTGATGCGGCTCCCGACCGCCCTGATGATGTACATGATACTGGTGAGTTTACAACACCCACTACAGTTAGGGAACTCCGAGGTGGTACAATGAATTTATGTGGTAGTGCCCGCTTTAACATCTTCGCACTGTAGGGCTCACCAGCAATACCACCACCACACAGACAGGTGTGAAGTGGAAGCAATTCCGCGTACAGTCTGATGAGTGTGATACCAGAGGCTTAATTATGAGGATAATAATTAAGAGGAAAGGATGGGAAGGAAAAGTAGATTTGACGGTGGAGATGCATAGGAAGGGGAAATGTCTTTTTGTGAGTCTCTTCCTCCGTCAGTTAAGGGTAGGCAACGCATCTGCAATTGCGGATGTTTGTGCAGCGGTCGCTTTCCATTTCGGTGGATTCAGGCCGCTTGCTCGTTTGCTAACTTATATTATATAAAAAAATGCAATGAGTTGTAATTAAGGTTAACTTTATTCTCAAAAAGACAATTTTATAATTTATTTCGGAAAAGTTATTTCCTTAGTCGTTAGAAAGTTGAAAGAAGATCAAGAAATCATAAAATTTGCCATCGACGCTAGCGTTAGAGGTTTAGTAAATAAGTAACAAGCAATATAAAGTTACTTTATTAAGAAAATATCAATTAAAAATCTCTAAAACAATGTTAATTGAAACCAAAATAACTTCCGGCGTTCTTAAAAATTCTTATAACTATTTACATATACAGACTTTTATTTACATACTAGCTGTTGCCCCCGACTTTGTCCACGCATTAAGATAAAAAAGTAGCTTATAATATACGGGCCTATGTCAGCTACCCTTAATTTTAATAACAAGTATATTAGCATATTATGTAATACATAACATAAACTGTGACGTCAGAGACCTTGGTGGTATTTTTTCTAATGGGGAAAATAGTGCATTTTAAATGCAAATAAAGGACATGAACGTAATTTCAACGAGCTCTCGCCCGCAAAATTTTGATAACGCGGATTTTAAAAAAATAGCCTATTACATGCCCTTCTATGTCAGCTACCCTCCTGTGAAAGTCCCGTCGAAATCGGCTCAGCCGTTTCGGAGATTACCCGGAACAAACGCGGCTTGCGGACAGACAGACAGACAAAATAATTAAATGCGATGTTCATTATCAGCAATGCAAATTCATCTTTCCGAAATCTGAAATTCAGAAAACATTCAGGAAACAGACGCTCCAATTTTATTATATGTATATATATTTAATGTTTATCAAATAAATTTTCATCTCCAGTGCGTTCTATTCTAGCTGATATTAACCTTTTCGGTGCGATTTTCAAATCGTACACCAAACCGTATTTAGCCAAAACATCGATGATCCATTTGGATGGATTCAACCAGCCACCGAATTCAGCAGCTCTGTAATCCCAGGGGAACACGTGATGATAATTATGGTATCCTTCCCCGTTTGATATGAAAGCAACGAATAATGTTTGAACAGCTTTGATGTTTTTATCGTAAGGTTTTGTACCGAATAAATGGGCAACACTGTTTACGCTGAATGTCGCATGTAGTGTGATCACGTGACGTAATATGTTTGCATAGAATGAGTTGGAAAATGTCTCGTTCCACAAATATATGGGAATATATGTAGGTATTATGTAACAGCATAATCCAATCACGACGATGGCATATCTGGAAAGAAATTAGTGTATAAATTATGTGTTAAATTAACCTATGTTACTCACAGATAAATTATCTTTCTAACGATGAAAGAATTTTTGAAATCGTCCCAGTAGTTTTTGAGTTATAATACACAAAAATATGAACCTTTTCTCTATTATGTTAGTAAAGATCGTGCTTGTTTCTTTTTTTTTAAAAAAATGTGTAAAATATAGCCTATGTTGCTGAGTGGCCATTAGCTTTTCAGAGATGCACGAATTTTTGAGATCACTCCAGCAGTTTTTGAGTCATTTCACAGTAAAATATCTGTAAGAACACAGATGTTACTTACTTTTGTTTTTAATTTCTCGCGGACGGAGTCGAGGGCGAAAGCTAGTCAAATGTATTTCTAAAGGTTATCTTTTTCTTTTATTTTAATGCCAACAAAATCATAAACAGCTAGTAAGTATTATATCAAATTGTAGAGAAACAATTTTTTTTACAATAACTATGTAAATTGTTCATCCAGTTTTTTGTAATAGTAAATTAAGTTGGATGTATCCATAATTCATTATATAAAAAGTCTAGCTATGGTTTAAATATTGCAAAGAATATTTCCCGTTCTTGTAAAAAAATAATTATATTGTTCACTTCAAATGTTACACTTTAAAACCGCTGGTTAGCGTATTCTTTACGTACGTAATCGTAACAAATAAGTCCACATTGTACACACTTGTATTAAAATATCTCGACAAAACAGAATGTACAGTCGAGGAAATCTGCGGTGTATCCACATTAAAAACCTGTTTTCTTGCTCAGTCAAACCTCTTTACAAATCTTACTAATATTATAAATGTGAAAGTTTAGATGGATGGATGGATTTGGCACAGATATAAAACAAAGTCTGGAGTACACATGGGATAAGTTTCATCCCCAATAAGTGTCCGGTTCCCGAGGGATACGTAGCTTTATGTAATTTATATAGTTCGTATGTTTTATAATACCACGCTGACGAAGTCGCGGGCAACAGCTTGTATACATATAAGGTAAGTTGCCTAAACGATGCGATAATAAAAATCGATTGACCCTTTTATTTAATTTTTAATATCCATATATCTTTATTTACTTACTAGCTGTTCCCGTGCGACTTCATCCGCATAAAATTATTATTTTATTTTATTGTTCACATTTGTCAAATTATCAATTGCAAATGTCAAAATGACATGACATGATGTCAAACCATGGCTACCTTGCTTCCTTTTCATTAGAGTTTTTATCCAAAATCTTTACCTCTAAGTTTAACGGCGTGTGAATATGGTATGTGTAAGGCTTTTTTTTATTAAACAAAGAGTTTTTCGAAAATTTGCTGTAATTGCTGACATCTTAGGCAACAAAGAAGTGTGTGTTTACGCCTTAGTATATTAGTATAGACAGATTAGCTTTCGTCCGCGGCCGCGTGGAATTAAAAAAAAAAACAAAAGTGAGTATGCCTACGCGTTCTTCCAAGTCTGGAAGAACGCGTAGGCATACTCGACGTAGGATTTTTCCGATCGAAATTCGTTAAGCCGTTTAAGCTACAAACTCTAACAAACATCCATCCATCTAAACTTTCGCATTTATAATATTAGTATGATTTAATACATAATATATTTTATATGATTTGTATGAAAATAGAGCACCATCGCCATATTTAATTAGTTATTAATTAATTTGACTATTTCTACTAATTATTAATTAAATTTTTTTTACTAATTACTCATATTACTGACCTTTTTATACTTCTACACTATCTGTACTAGTATTATATAGAGTGATTTGTATTTTTGTATGTATTTGATTCACGTAAAAACTACTGACCCGATTTGCAAAATTCGTTCACCATTAGTAATTTATATATGAGTAACATAGGCTACATTTTTTATTTTTTTTTATTTCACGCGAAGGATGTCGCGTGCAATAGCTAGAGTAATTAGTAGAAACATATTTAAAGATGTCTCTTATTGGTTTATGATCCGCGTCTCAGTGTAGAGAACTTTTAAAAGTTTAAAAGTGGCACATTGCGTATTTCCCTGACTGTACTTGTTAGCATATCTGAGCGCTAGGTTCAAGGCGTTTTTAACATGCGGTTAAAATGTTAAATCAAATTTAAAACATTGAAACGTCTGTGTTTTTGTTTATAAATGTTTTATGTCATGGACAAATTAGTTAATACATGCTTAAAAAAGGTGTGGATTCAGATATGACTGATAGAGATGTATGGAGCACATACTGTGCCGACCCTCCGTAGGGATAAGGGCAAGTTGATGATGATGGACAAAAAATTCAATAATTCTGTTAAATAACGAGAAAATATACGTATGTTTGAAATTCTCATTCGTTTAACCTACAGGTTAAAATTAAAGATTTTTAACAAATATATAGATAAGGAGTAAAAGGTTAGAGTGGTATGGGCATGTTATGAGAAGTGATGAATCGCATGTAACAAGACGGACGTTAGTTATGAATGTGGAGGTACACCGGTAGAGGTAGACATAGAAAGAGATGGATGGATTGCGTGAAAGGTGACATGATCAAGGATGATAGAGTGCTTTGGAGGACGAAAACCCGGTGCGCCGACCCTACGGGAGTAGAATAAGGCAGGGGAGATGATGCTGATATAGATGAGGCAGTGAATAATATTTTTCACCGGTACTTTTTCTAAAAGGTACTATATCAGTCAAGTTTAGTGCCACCTCGTTTATCGACATGTAATAAAACATTTTACAACAACTATAATAAGCTCCGTCTTTTGTTATAAAATAACCGAAAAATCAGCGCACAAACTACCGAGCTTAGGAATTTGGAATCATGCATCGGTAGATTTCTGTCATTAAGTAGATTACTACTAAGTTAATGCTTTTGGTAATAGGTTCAAATTTTGCGCGGACGAAGTCGCGGGCAACATCTAGTTTGTTATAAAATAAACTAAACACTGTTACAAAATAAAATGTAAACTTTTAAATTCTTTTTAATGATAATTATAGGTAATTAATTTAAATACAATTAATTAATTTGAGTTTCGGTGGCTCAGGTAGTACTTGACTTGTAATCTACAGGTCTTGGGTTCGAATCCCGCCACCAATGTGATTTTCCATTTTTCATATGTACATAATTTACCCGACGTTCTTACGGTGAAGGAAACGTGATGCAATCGGTGAAAGAATTCAATGATATGTGTGAAGTCAACCCGCAGTGCAGGTTGACTATGGCCTAGTTACCCCCTATTAGGGTAGGCTCCGAGCCCCTCGGTGGAGACATGTAGTGAGCTGGTGATGATGATGATTTATTTTGATACGTGGTTATGAGGCTATCAATAGATAGTGTTTGTGATAATGTGTAAAATGTTTCAAGTTAAGTCAACTATGCCTACTCTATATATATTTTAATCTCGTTGGTTAAAATTGAATTAACGTAAAATATATTACCTTCGTGAGAAATTCAGTTAAAATACTACGTACTTTTGTTGGAACTTGAGTACAGGGTTGTTGTAGATGTCGCTCATGTCGACAGTCTTCCCCTTCTTCAGCACAAGCGGGTGTTTCCTCACCAGCAGCCAGCCGATGTGAGAGAAGAAGAAACCGCGAGACGCGTTGTAAGGGTCCGCGTCTGTGTCGCTATATCTGTAAAATATATTTATTTGTAATGCAACGGTTTCATAATCCTGCTCGAAGGACCATTACGTATCTGTTGTACTTAGAGTCCTGAATTATTCACTTAGGACTTAGGAAACGACTGTACCTATAATTTACTGTATTATTTATGTTAGCAGCTTACAAAACCTTCTAAACTACCAATCTTACGTTTTAAATTTAGAAATTAGAAATATTTATTTATATATAATCTTCTAAAATGCCTTTTTCTCGTCTTGAATCTTCACTAAAAGATCGTTAAAATGTCTAATTACCAAATGGTAGCGGAATGTTCCGCGTCACTATGAAATTGTGTTCGAAATTGTTTATTTTATATTAGGCAAGAGATGAGCGGCCACTTGAATTCGCTTAAAAGGCGCAGCTACCGCTGCTTGCATTTCAGATGCGATGTCACACTTAATTGACGGAAAAGACGCACTTAAAATGGGATAATTTCCTTTCTATACGTCTACACTATTAAATTCACATTCCCTTACCCACCTTTCCTTATAAAAAAAAGGGTGGAAGAGAAAGGGATTAATGTTAGGACTCTGGAACTGTCCTGTACGTCAACTTGTAGGGCGTGTCGTGGCGTTCAAAGTGTTAACTTAATGTTACTTACTTGTGATGTAACCTATGGTCTCGTATCCATACAAACGCGGTGCTCTGGAAGGCCAAGGAATTCATCAGCATCAGTACAATTTGAACAGGCATGGTCGCTTTGAAAGATTTATGTGCCCATAGACGATGTGCTCCTATTGTTACACCGAATGCGCTCAAATAGGTCGTTATATAATCTGTGGAGGTTTTTGTTTACTATAAGGTGGTGAACTAGCAAGCTGCCTATATCCGCCAAAAAGGGCGAAGCGACCGCTGCCCATATTGCAGATGCGTTGCCAACCCTTAATCAACCGATTAGGACGCATATAAAGAAGATATTTCCCTTTCCTATGCGTCTGCTCTGCCGACAAATCTACTTTCTCATCCAATCCTTTCCTTATCAGAAAATTGTGGAAGGGAAAAGAGATTTAAATTGGACCTCTGGCACCATACTCATGAGACGAAACGCAAAATTGCTTTCACTTCACGCCTGTCTTCTATGTGGTCGTGGTATTGCACCAGACGAACCGACCCATTAGTGCGAAGATGTTAAAGCGGGATCTACTACATAATCTATGGGTAGCGGTCACTTCGTCATTTCGGCGGATTGAGGTGGCCGCTTGCTCGTTTTCCACCTTATATTATATAAAAAAAATTAGAAGTAACATTACTTACTGAACACGAATGTTTGCCATTTAGCTTTAGTTAAAACGACATAAATTCCGTAAAATGCAAATATATGTAATACAGTGTATTTAAATATGTTTGAAAAGACGATGTCGTATTTCCTAGGAGCGCATATTGTGACGTCATCGGAATCCTCTGTATGTTCGATACTCTGTGACGTCATTGTTATTCTAAAAAAATGTTTTATTCCTTGAGTTTAATTTGAAACAATAATAGCCATAGCTTATGTCAATCAGGGATAATGTACCTTTCTAATGGTGAAAGAAATTTTGATGTCGGTTAAGTAGTTTTTGAGTTTTTTTGTTACAAATATACCAATTTAGAAATGGAATATTAGTGTAGACTTTTGTAGAATATTAGTGTTGACTTGTGTAGACTCAATTGCAAATGTCTTAAACCACCGTTACCATAATAACCTTGTTCCCTTAATATTGACAGCACGTAGTTTATGGTCCCTTTCCAACATGAACGTTTTTTCAATTTATTTACCCCCTGAGTTCAAAAGCGTGGAAATATATAGTCTAAAGTGTGTTATAAGTGCATAGCTTTTTATAAAAAAAAAGATTATTCAAAAATATGCTGTGATTGCTGACATCCTACGCCACAAAGTAGGGCGTGTTTACGCTTTATTATATTAGTATGATGTTGAACTGTGACACAAGAATATTTATTTACCTGAAATTATTCGCCTTGTAATGAAACTTTTTGGATTTGTTTAGATTAAGAGTTCTGCAAACTGGAAATGAAATTTGAAACTTCAATTGAACTAAATTTCATTCTAAGTGACGTTTTTGAGTTTTTATTTCTTTCCTTTTGTTGTTGATGTTCTCCAGATACCTTTTCCCTCAACTTTCTTGTTTATTTCTTCGTAGACTCTGATTATTAATTTTTCACTGAATACGTCAATTTTCGCTTCTTAATAACAATCTTGTGAAACATCAAACTGTTAAAACTCGACTGAATTCTTAAATACAATTAAGTACGTGTTAAAAGTTGTGTTTTAGTGCCTATTTCCACTAATCAGATTGCCGCGCAACTAACTAAGCAGAACTCAAACGCGTGGTTCCATGAAAATATTAAAATAGCGGTGAAGCGGGAACGGGAGGAAGAGAGTCGGTGGTTTAAACACTTGACTTGTAATCCACAAGTCTTGGGTTTGTATCCCGCCACCAATGTGATTTTCGATTTTTCGAATTTTCATATGCACATAATTTACCCGACGTTACAGTGAAGGAAAACATCGTGATGCACGTATCGGTAAAGAAATTCAAAGATATGTGTGATGTCAAGTAAGCCGCAGTGGGCCAGCGTGGTTGACTGCCTTTTTTTTTATTACCCGTGGGGAATGCATCTTACGCGTACTCCGCGTAAAGGCGGTAGTTATGTTGGACTCTCCCCCCATAATAGGGGGCCTAGCCTCTAAACCCCTCGGTTCCTCCAACGCCTTAAGCCGTGGCTGCGGACCCGCTTTCGCTTACGTCCGCGACCCCGGCTTGCGATTGGTTGACTATGGTCTAGTCAAACCCTTACTTAAGGTAGGCTCCGAGCCTCTAAGAAACTAGTTTAGTTTAATCTAGGCGTGATTACTATTTTCTTTTTTTAGTATTTTAGGGGGATTATGTGAGACAATGAGATTAGCAACCCTGTTGCGCCCATTTTTGTTCAGCGCCCTGAGCGGTCGCTCATCGGGCCAATACTAATGCCAGCCCTGTTTTATTGACCGACTTCCCAACAGCAGGAACTACTCAATTCGTCTGTATGTTTTTTTTTTTTTATTTTTTTATGTGTGTTACGGCATAACACCGCCGCTAGTGAACCGATTTTGATAATTCCTTTTTTATCCGAAAGGTAAAGCTTGCAGGTGAGTCCAATTTTTTTGTTTGTTTTTTGGAGTCACTGACTATGGCGTAGTTAAATAGTTTAGTTTATAATCGCGCGACGAAATTTTGGGTTATTTCTGCTTTCTTTGCTTATAATGATTCTGATTAAAAGTTTGTTAGTACTAACAATGGTAGAGCCCGCTTTAACATCTTCGCACGAATGGGCCGGCTCGCCCGGTGTAATACCACAACCACACAGACGACAGGCGTGAAGTTGAAGCAGTTCCGCGTTTCCTTTTTTTTTTTTTTTTATAGCATAAGGTGGCAAACGAGCAAGCGGCCACCTGAATCCGCCAAAATGGCGAAGCGACCGCTGCCTATAGACATCCGCAATTGCAAATGCGTTGCCTACCCTTATACGACGGAGGAGGAGACGCATATAAAGAGGATATTTCCCCTTCCTATGCATCTCCTCCACCGTCAAATCCACTTCCCCTTCCCATCCTCTCCTTATAAGAAAAGGGTGGTAAAGGGAAAGGGACTTTAATTAGGCCTCCGGCACCACACTCATCAGACGAAACACGGAATTGCTTCCATTTCACGTCTGTCTTCTGTGTGGTCGTGGTATTACACTGGGCGTGCCGGCCTATTCGTGCTAGGATGGTAAAGCGGGCACTACCACGTAAAGGTTTCCTCTGATGAATGTGGTGCCGGAGGCCCAATTTAGTCCCTTTCCCGTTTCACCCTTTACAAATAAGGAAAGGATTGGGTGGAAAAGTGGATTTGAGAGTGGAGGAGATGCATAGGAACGGGAAATATCCTTTTTATGTGCGTCTTCTCCTCCGTTGATTTAGAGTAGGCAACGCATGTGCAATAGGCAATAGGCAATATGCATATGACGCCAAATTGCACCAAACTTTTTTTACGTATACTTTATTACTATAAAAACATTCCTGCAAAGAATTTTTTTTAATATAATGTGATTTAGTGGCAAAATTAAATCATTAAAAAGTGTCTTTATTCAAATTCCCTCGCTAAGTTCTAAAACGCACACTATTGGTTGAAGCAAGTGACTTATCTAATATGGCGTCGCTGTGTTGACAATACACAGTTCATTTACGTTAGTTTATATAGAAATACACTTTTGTATTTTACTGTAAACACGATATCAATCGATTTGAATTTTGTAAGTTTTAATTCCTTGTATTTGTTGTGTTAGCGTCTTGGTTAGTAGTCGTGCTAGTGGAATCAGAGCTACATAATGCGACCTGTTGTACGATTACCCGCTAAGTGGAAATTGAGTTTTTCAAATACGAACATCCGATTAATTTTTCACCATACTTTTTTTTTACTTTTCGTTAACTGACCAGCGGAGTGGAACTGTGCGCCAAAAATTTGCATATTTATTATGTTTTTTTATTATCTTGATTGCCAGAAAACATTGGTATATTTTCATGAAGCGCGCAAATTATGATTTGAGTAAATAACTTTTTTCTTCTCAGCGGTGTTTAATGTTTTGATTTTTAATAAATAAGTTGTACTTACTTCATCTATACTTCTATAAATAAAACTTAAACACTACTTATAGTGTGTCTAAATAAGATAGATTAGTTTGATAAATGACGCATATGAAGTATCGCATTCAATTTGTATGAAGGTAAATACCATACTTAATAGACAGGTATCGTAGTGATGAAACACGCAGCGAACAATTATGAACTATCGATATTCGTTATTATTTATAATACGGCTAAAACTCGCGTGGGAACTTTCGGTGTAGGCACCGACCAGTTTCAAGCAAAGTACGTCCACAGGTTGTTGAGCGTGTCCCGGCATACTTGCCATACGTGCGGGGGATAACGGATCGAATTGGTCACCTGTTACGCCGGAGATGCAGCATCAGGACCATTTTCCGACCCATGACACAGATAAAGAACATCTTACGGTCCCCTAAAGACCGGGATCCTCTGGACAGCCCTGGAGTCTACGAAATTCCCTGTGATTGCGGTGAAAACTACATCGGAAAAACGGGGCGCAACATAAAAACAAGACTATCTGAACACATCCGAAGTATTCGCAAGCTCGACAGTAACACCTCGGCGTAGCTGAGCACGCCCTTGTCTCCGACATGAAACATTATATTAGGTTCGACAAAGTGAAAGTGCTAGAAAAGAAAAATCAAAGAAAAATTTTGTATCCCGCAAGCTCCGCGAAGCAATCGAGATCAGTCGTCGTCCTAATTATAATAGGGATAAGGGTTGGGTTTTGCCACCCGCTTGGGACCCAGTGTTGCTAACTGCGAAACGGAATAACATCGACAGTGTAGAGGACAACCTGGTGGACATTGTCAGCGTATTTTGTGCCCCCGTGAACAATAACACCATCAACTCTTCAGTTTCGAGTTCGTCTCCACCGACGCACAGCGTCCCCCCGCACCCCCCGCGCCCCCGTCCTGTCGAATCGCGCGTTGCGGGCTAGGGCACGCAGTGACCGTTGCGACGCGATAGCGAATAAAGCCGGCATCCACTCACCCTGAAGAAGGACCCCCTACGGGTTCGAAACTGGTCGGTGCCTACACCGAAAGTTCCCACGCGAGTTTTAGCCGTGTTATAAATAATATAGTATAATGTCTCACGAAAGTTTTAATAAGTTATCGATATTCGGTTTAAATAATTATCGAACTCAACTAAATTTATTATTTTCTTATTAACTAACTAGCTGTTTCCGTACGACTTCATCCGCATAAAACTATAAAAACCTAATTTTATTGTTTACATTTGTCAAATTATCAATTGCAAATGTCAACATGACATGATATGACAACCTAGGTAATTTTGCTTTCTTGATGTTGGCAACAACTTATAGTCTCTTTCCCACATTAGCGTTTTTATCCAAAATATTTACCGCTAAGTTTAACGGCGTGAAAATATCTAGCTTAAAGCGTGACGTAAGTGTAGGGCTTTTTATTAAAAAAAGATTAATTCAAAAATATGGTGTAATTACTGAGATCTTAGGCAACAAAGAAGTGTGCGTTTACGCTTTATTATAATAGTATAGATTTAGAGGACAATTGTAGTATTGATTATAGTGTAGTAAGATATCTATAAACTTTACTTAATGCATTGGTTAGATGTTATATCTATCTATACATATAATAAAATTGGAATGTATGTTTGTAGTATCAAAGAAATCCAGATTTCGGGAAGATACGAAAATCGCATGTAAAAAAATTTTGTCTGACTACACAAACCGCGTTTGTTTCGGGTGAAATCTGAAACGGCTGGGCCGATTTCGTACGGACTTTCACTGAAGGTAGCTGACATAGACGAGCACATTATAGGCTACTTTTTATCTTAATATTGCGTGTACGGAGTAGCAGGCCACAGCTAGTATAAAATAATTTAAAAAATCGAATTAATATCTAATCATATAAATGTTATAAATGCGAAAGTTACGATGGATGGATGTATGTTTGTTAGCGTTTGTAGCCTAAACTGCTGAACGAATCTTCATGAAATTTGGCACAGGCTTAGAGCATAGTCTGAAGGATCACAGTCTACATTTTATCCCGGGAATGGTGACGGTTCCCGTGGGATTCATTAATTTAGTTTTTCAATGTTTGCTCGATAATTCTGCCACGATTCAACATATCTTATTGAAATTTGGCACAGATATAAAACAAAGTCTGGAGTACACATGGGATAAGCTTCATCCCCGAGAAATGACTGCTTCCCGTAGCTTTTTGTAATTTATATAGTTTGTATGTTTTCTAATACCACGCAGACGAAGTCGCAGGCAACAGCTCGTATTCTATACTAGCTGTCCCCGTGCGATTTCATCAGCATAAAATTATTTTATTATTTACATGTGTCAAATTGTCAATTGCAAATGTCAAAATGACATGACATGACAAAACTTGGCAATCTTGTTTCCTTGACGTTGGAAGGCAATTTATGGTCTATTTCCCACATAAGGGTTTTTATTCAAAATATATACCCCCTAAGTTTAATGGCGTGGAAATATATAGCTTAAAGCGTGACGTAAGTGTAGGGCTTTTTATTAAAAAAAGTATTATTCAAAAATTTGTTGTAATTGCTGACATCTTAGGCAACAAAGAAGTGTGTGTTTACGCTTCATTATAATAGTATAGATTGAGCAATATAATAAATATCTTTAAAAGATAAATATATACGCAGGCGTAACAAAGCGTTGATTATGAATAAAACATCGAAATGTTCAAAGTTCACGTGTAATTACTCCTTGACTTCAATTACTAAGCAATTTCGATGTCTCATTATGGTAGGAAACCTTCACCCTTAACCCTTAGCTGTAACAAATACTGTAGTTATTTTTGCATACAGATTTTTTTACGTCAAACGGAAAACGTTTAACTAAAATATATCTGAGATGCGGTATCGGTCCAAAAAATAAGGCAATTGGCTAATGAACTAACAATGCTTTTTAATAGAGTATTTTGACCAATGAGAGAGCTACACGGATGGATATCACATTTTTATAATTTACGAGTTTGATCGCCGCGAGGTGCATCCAAGGGCGGCACGTGTAACAGCGCGTAGGCAATAACGTTGCGAACACACTAATAACAAACGAATCTAAAACACAAACGCGCTTATGAGTCTAAAATGTGAACTGCTGGTTGACAGAGCACCGGCGGGCCGCATAAACGATACCAAATCGCTCCTCACGCGTTAACTGTTAAGATATAACGGAAGCGGAAGCGGATGTGGAGTTATCATTTCTTGGAGAAGTTTCGCACTTGTGGACGCGGAGACGGAGTTCCGTTATAACCCTAGTTACATTACACCACAGATCTTGTGACCCTTTTGAGACATTGATGGGAGAGTGCTCTTTTATAAATGCTTTGCGACTTATATCAATTGCGTCAGAAAATGCAACAGTGGTAGAGCGCGCTTTAACATCTTCGTAGGAATGGGTCGGCTCGCCCCCATACCACGACCACACAGAAGACAGGTGTGAAGTGGAAGCAATTCCGCGTGTCGTCTGATGAGTTTGGTGCCGGAGGCCTGATTTTAGTCCCTTTCCCTTTCTACGCTTTTCTTAAGAGGAAAGGATTGAAGGAAGAGTGGATTTGACGGTGGAGGAAACGCATAGGAAGGGGAAATGTCCTCTATAAGTGCGTCTCCTCCTCCGTCAATTAAGGACTGGCAACGCCGCTGCAATTGTGAATGTTTATGTTCAGCGGTCGCTTTCCATTTAGGTGGATTCTGGTGGCCGCTTGCTCGTTTGCTACCTTATATTATATAAAAAAATAACTAAATACGTTCCAATTTATAAATAACTAGCTGTTGCCCGTGACTCCGTCAGCGTGGAATTAAAAAAAAACAAAAGTGAGTAGCCTATGTGTTCTTCCAGGCTATCCTCTACATCTGTACCAAATTTCACCGAAATCCGTTCAGTCGTTTAGGCTACAAAGTCTAACAAACATCCATCCATCCATCCATCCATCTAAACTTTCACATTTATAATATTAGTTAAATAATATTAGTTAGACTGATAGACATCTAGTTTGATTAGAAATTGTCTAAATTTATATTTTATCTGCGACATAGGAATTATTTCTAATAAAGGAAGTGGTTATAATATAAGTACGCAAAAAAAGCTAAAGTTTCCATAGCATTTAAAAATAACTTTAAAATATATCTAGATAATATGCTAATTATGAACTATGGTTTCATTAAATGTGTATATTTAATGCAATTTTTTGTCTAATTGTTACTGGTCGTTTTCACTAACCATCTTCTATAGTATTCTTAAGTATTATAAACTAGCTATTGCCCGCGACTTTTCCCGCGTGAAATAATAAATAGTCGAAAAATGTTACTTACTGATAAGGTAGCTTTTTAATGTTGATAGAATTTTTGAAATCATCCCAGTAGTTTTTGAGTTTTTATTCATTGGTGAAAGTAGTTTTTACGTAATATCTATATATTTTCACGCTAATACAGTGGGTAAATAAATTGCATAAAAATACTAATGTGGGAAAGAGACTATAAGTTGCTGCCAACATCAAGGAAGCAAGGTTGTCATCATGTCATTTTGACATTTGTAATTGATGATTTGACAAATGTAAACATTAAAATAAAATTTTCATAATTTCATGCGGATGAAGTCGCACGGGAACATCTAGTATTAGTACAAAAAACGTCGAAATATAGGGATGATTGACGGAAATGTTATTTTTAAATGACATGAGGGGGTCGTTATTTTCTTGACAGCAAATAGCTGTGATTAACATTTCAAATGCAATTAAAAAACGTATTAGTGTTATTTAAATTTATTTTGGTATTTCAGTATCTCTTTAAAATCTAGTAATCTTAATAAAATAAAATAGTACAAAAATAAAAACTGTCCCTATAGAGTCAATTTAACTATTAAAAATAATTGCCCCTTATTCCAAATGAAACCTAAATAATGTTAATAATCGAAACACCTTACATTTTATGCCAAAACTCTTGAATTTCAATGTGTTTTCCAAAGTATTTTTTTTTATAATATGAGGTGGCAAACGAGCAAGCGGCCTGAATCCACCGAAATGGAAAGCGACTGTTGCTCATAAACATCCGCTTGCAGATGTGTTGCCTACCTTTCATTAACGGAGGACATGCACATAAAGGGGACATTTCCTATGCGTATCCTTCACCGTCAAATCTACTTTGCTTCCCCATCCTTTCCTCTTAAGAATAGGGTGGAAAGGAAAGGGACTAAAATTAGGCTTGTTTCACTTTTGGAAAATTGCATTGTTGATTGCAACGAGACAAACTCCGCTTCTTACTATAACAAATTAGAATGCAGTGAGTGCACGAAGCGCACTAAGTGCACGGAGCGTCAGTGGCTCAGTGGTTTGAACACGTGACTTGTAATCTACAGGTCTTGGGTTCGGATCCCGCCGTACCAATGTGATTTTCGATACATAATTTACCCGACGTTCTTACGGTGAAGGACAACATCAAATAATAAAAAATTAAGAAAACGTATAGAATTTGAATTTAATCTACATTTAACATTTCATTTGGAACATACAATCCTCAATCATTTAATACCCCATACATTTTTACCGTCACCAGTACGATTTATTCTCGCTGTTATAATATTTTCTGGTGTTGTTTTCAAATCGTAAACCAAACCGAGCTTAGCTAAAACATCGATGAGCCAAGTTGAAGGGTTCAACCAATTGTTACCTATTTCAGCAGTCCTGTAATCCCATGGGAACACGTGGTGGTAGTTATGGAAACCTTCGCCGCCAGATATTAAAGATACGAAAAAAGATTGCACTGGCTGGATAGATTTATCGTACGGTTTTGTACCCCATAAATGGGCGAAACTGTTCACACTGAACGCTAAGTGTAGACCAATCACGTGACGAAGGACGTTAGTAAAAAAGGCGTTGGAGAATGTCTCGTTCCAGAAATATATGGGTATGATTGTTGGGATGACGTAACAGCAGAAACCGATGACGATGACCGCGTGCCTGGAATTAAAAAATGTAATTGTAGTATAGTTCGATTTAAAGTTTATAGCGGCTTGGTTGCGTGACACGTATCTTTGCGAGAGAAAAGTGCATCGAAGTGTGATGTCGACCCATCTGATTAGAGTTGTAACTTTTAAAAACGAATAGATGTAATTTGATTCCGTTTGATGAGTTTTGCACTCGTAGCTAACGGCCACAATGTTTAAATCTTGTAATACTCTAATCTAAAGACTCTTTTTTACGATTGAACTTTTTTATTAGAGCGAGGTTACACCTTTGATTAAAATATCGCAAAACTGATTAGTCTTGCTTTGATTTCTAAGAGCTTATATGTAGGTGCGAACACTTCTCGATTTTTAGTTGTGCAACCAAACAGTTGAAGACTGCGAAACAATCGACAATCGCACAACTGTTATGTGATAGTTTACTCAAAGGTGTGCGCCCGCTCTTAATATTTCATCAATATTGTTATCTTGGGACTTACCTTTGCTGGAATCTAAGTACAGGGTTGTTGTAGATGTCGCTCATGTCGACAGTCCTCCCCTTCTTCAGCACCAGCGGGTGTTTCCTCACCAGCAGCCATCCGATGTGAGAGAAGAAGAAGCCGCGTGACGCGTTGTAAGGGTCCGCGTCGGTGTCGCTGTGTCTGTCAGTATGGGTTGTTAAAATTCATCCTGATTGAGGGACCATAAAATATACTAATATTTGTTAGTTCGTATAGATTTATGTCAAATTCACACTTGGCCATTACAATTGGACGATTTCGACAAGTCATAGATAGTACGGACTCACTGGTTCCAGTTGGATTTCACACTGCCAGTCCAGTTTTTGTTTAGTTATAAATTTTGTTTGGTAACAAATACGCGATATTTCTATAGAAATTCATTTAGCGTGTAGCTTTAGAGATCAGCATCGTATCTATAGTTCCCTTGGCGTGAAAATGTTTATGAGCGTCGGATCATCTAATATTTATCGATCCGCTCCTTGTTTGTCCCTTTGTGTATAAAAGAAAAAAAAACCAGAGGTATTTACTCACTTATGATGTAATCTGTGGTCTCTGATCCAATCTATGGCTGTGCTTTGGAAGGCTATAGAATTACACAACATTAACACAACTTGTAGAGGCATGGTCGCTTTGAAAGCCTTGTGCGACCACAGTCTATGTGCTGCTATTGTTATTCCAATGACACTGGCCAGTAAGAATATACAAACTGGAAAAAATACAATTTAAAAACATAATAAAAAGAGTATGACACTCGGGGGAATTTGAAAATGTGTTAACTAGTTTTAACACGAGGTGTAAAGGAAGAAAGATATGTTTAGGCAACGCGCGCACACCTTTAACGAAATTATCGTTCAGTCTCTAATTAACTGTTTTTTTTTATAACATAAGGTGGCAAACGAGCAAGCGGCCACCTGCATCCGATAACATGGCGAAACGCCCGCGACCCATAGATATCCGCTATTGCAGATGGCAGAGGAGTCGCACATAAAGAGGATATTTTTCCTTCCTATGCTTCTCCACCGTCAAATTCACTTTCCCTTCCCATCCTCCCCTTATAAGAAAAGGGTGGTAAAGAGAAAGGGACTTAAATTAGGCCTTCGGCACCACACTCATCAGACGAAACACAGAATTGTTTCCACTTCACGTGTGTCTTCTGTGTGGTCGTGATATTACACCGGGCGTGCCGGCCCATTCGTGTTAAATGTTAAAGCGGGCACTACCACTGTTTAGTCTCGCTTTGATTCTTAAGCTTATATGGATGTGTGAATACTACTCGATTCTTAGTTGTGCAACTAAACAGTTGTATACTACGAAACAATTGACAATCGTACAACTTTCTTTAACAGTTCTTCTACAGTTCAAAATGAGTACTTACACGATATGACAGTCTTCCATTTAACCGCTGTTATCCCGAGATATAATCCGTATGCGGCAAATATATGTAATACAGTATATTGTACGAGTCTGAGATATACTATATCGTATGTCCTGGGCGCACATTTGGTTATCTCATCTGGATCTTGCAGTTCATTTGTAGATATTTGAACTGTTTTGACCAGCGGCGCCATCTTTACCTAAGAGCAAAATTTCGGTATACTGGTTTGAATCTTTATTTAAAAATCTTTGAAACGTTGCCTTCTCGGGTACTGGGTTATGTGAAGTTAAAAGCACTTCAACTGTGGACAACGTCGAATGCGATAGAAGAGGGTTTCTTTGAGAGATAGAGATGATAGAGTCTCTTTGAGGCACAACATAGGACCACACTGTTACTGTCTTCTCGCGATCTTTGTAGGTGATCCGGTCTCTCTGATCTCACCACTTCAAGTAGTAAGTAGTCTGTGTTCCTCTAGAACATGTTCTACATATGTGCTATATTTCATCGAGATCTTTAAAGTCATAAAAACTTTTGCATTTATAACTTTAGTAAGTATATCGTGTAACCAAAGCTTAATAATTTTTAAAGGAAATTACGCTAGTGAAACGCTAGAACGTAAAAGACGTACACAAAGAGTAAATGTGAATATTCGGATGGATGTTTGTTAGAGTTTATAGCCTAAACGGCTAAACGGATTTCAATGAAATATGGTATAGATGTAGAGGATAGTCTAAAAGAACATATAGGCTACTCACTTTTGTTTATTTTTAATTCCACGCGGGCGGAGTCGCGGGCAAAAGCTAGTATCAAATATACTGAATTTTACACCTGTATAGCAAACACTTCTCGAACACTCGACTTGTTATTTTCTCTTTGAACAACACAAGACTAAAGTTTTGTAAGATGTTGCATTCATATGTAAAAAAATCAATTAACATGATTTATGCAAAGGGCGTCTAAAGTTCGTGTGTTTAATACCTTTTTGAAACAGAAATAGAAATAACACCCTATTGGTTTGAAATAAACAAACTCGGTAAAGTTGGTTAGATCAGATATTTAAGTATGGATGATATCACATGTGGTCTAATTTACGACGTCTTCGAGTTTATTGGTCACAATTTAATATACACGACAACTGTCTCAATGTTGAAGATTAGTATAATACTAGCTTCCACCTGCGATTTCGTCCGCGTGGAATTAAAAAAAAACGAAAGTGAGTAGCTTACGTGTTCTTCCAGATTATCCTCTATATCTGTGCCAAATTTCACCGAAATCGTTCAGACGTTTAAACATCCTTCCATCGATACTTTCGCATTTATAACATTAGTAATATTAATAATTAATAATTAATAAGTGAAATTGAAATACCGATGAAAAAATTATTTGCTCTGTTAAGCTTTTTTAATCATCATACTAATATAAAATACCTATCTATACTATTATAATAAAGCGTAAACACACACTTCTTTGTTGCCTAAGATGTCAGCAATTACACCATATTTTTGAATAATTTTGTTTTTAATAAAAAGCCCTACACTTACATCACGCTTTAGGCTATATATTTTCACGTCATTAAACTTTAGGGGTAAATATTTTAGATAAAAATCCTAATGCGGGAAGAGACCATAAGTTGCTGCCAACATCAAAGAAGCAATTGTTATTTGTGCATTTGAATTTTGACTTTTCATGTGGATGAAGTCGCGGAACAGCTTTAAGTATTAATAAATTTTGAATGGATTGAAGTTGGTTTTCACGTATCTACAAAATGGTTTAACGAATCTAGATGTTTGTAACAGATGTAGAATACAATCTGGAAGAACACAGAATGTTTGTTAAGTTTTTTTTTAATCCGCGTGGTTAAATTGCCCTGACAAAAGCTACTCACAAAAATATAAACATAAATACGCGGATTGTAATTAAAAAACAACTTGTAAATAGACTAGTAAATGAACTTCTTAAGTTACATCACCTTCTAAATCTTCAGTTTTTCAAAAAAATAAAAATATATTGTCACAACCGTACTGTTCGGATTAATTTTTATAAATATTATAATCTCTTTCAAGTAACAAACAGGAAATATCTTTAAAAAGGTAATTAATTCTGTGTCTATAATAAAAAACTGTATAATCGCAATTATGTTTACTACATTCCAAAAGTAAAAACATGACTAGCGGCCGCCCCCGATTTCGTTAAGAAAAAATATTATAATAAAAAAATAGCTTATTACTCCCATATATATCAGCTACTTTCAGTAAAAGTCCCGTTTTAGATTATCCATAACAAGCACGACTGGTGGACAAACATTTAGACAGACGATTTTTTTTAAGTTTTTTTTTTATTCGCATCGCAAATAATTTGTACCATTTTTTTCAAAATTCATATACAATCTTATTTTATTATTTATAGATAGATTATAAATATGATTGTTCTCAAAATTATTGTTCCATTTCTTATATAAGACGGGGATACAAAAAACGTGAAACAAAAAAGCAAAATCGCGCTACGCAGCCACTAACGCTATAAGTAAAGTGTAGAAAAAAATTAAAATTAACTAATTTTCATTACATATGTGAATATTTATGTTTTTAGTGTTTTTATAACTAGCCAGTGGCATTCTGAATTCGCCTAAAAGCGAGTTACCCGCTGCTCATTAACATCTGCTTTTGCAATGCGTTCCTTTGTTGCTGGAGGAAGAGACACACATAAAGACGATATTTCCCGTTATGTGTCTCCATCATCATTCCACTTTCCCTTCCTATCCTTTCCTCACTAGAAGAGGCTGGCAAGAGAAAGGATCGATTAAGCCTCCAGCACGCACACTCATCAGAATAATCCCGGAATTGTTTCCTCTTTACGCCTGTTTTCTGTAAGATCGTGGAATTGCACCAGGCAAGCCAGTTCTCTCTCTCCCATCCTTTTATGCTCCATTACATCAAAGTTTAAACTAAATGTATTGGAAGATGAATGTAGTTTTCTTTTCAGGTAGATCTGAAACGGATGTACTCGAGGTCTCTACTGATTCTCTTGATGACCAGTACATTGGTATGTAGATTTTTATCAAGATTTTCGTATTTTTCAAGTGATTATGTCAATTCATTTGAGCATACATTAAATTTAGTAAAAGGTATAACATCTTTCGACTTACATCAGATGGAGTCGTCGTTTAGATTCATAGACATAAAAATTTCGATACAAGGCAGGCTTGTTTTTGTCTCGAGTAATTTAATTTTATAATCTCTGCTTACCCATTATGGGATCATTAGTTTTCCAATAACGATGTCTAGCTAGTAATATTTTGAAATTATCATCCACTTGCCCATATCCCTTACGGAGGGTCGGCACAGTATATGCTGCTCTTCCATACATCTCTATCAGCTGTCATATCTGCATCTACTCGTTCGGGGTTCGGGCGCCCCCGCAGTCTCCGTGTCAACCACCAACTGGCATGGCCTATCTAGCTGCGTTATTGGGATGTCGTCTCAACGCCTCGCTCAACTTCCTTCCCCCTACCATTCACTCCCTCACTCCCTCTACTCCTTTAAGCATATTCTCTTTCACACAATCCACCCATACTTTCTTCGGTCTTCCTCTACCTTTGTAGCCATCCACATTCAATCTTAACACTTTCAGGTTTATGTCCCTATCTTTTCGTCTCATAACATGTCCATACCACGCTACCCTTTTGCTACTCAATTTCTCCACCACTGGCGCTACTTTCAAACTTCCTCTAATGTACTTTTGAAATAAAAGAGCTATCATTAGGATATTAGAGGATGTGAGGAAATCAAAATGAAAAACGATTAAGTACCTTTGGAATTTAATATACTTGACAATTAAATAATAACACCGCAACATCAATACATATTTATTCTAATTTATCACAATTTTTCTTATCACCGAAGCCCCACATGTTAGTACCATCTCCAGTTCTATCCGCTCTAGATTTGATCATATCATCAGTAACCGACTTCATATCGTAAGCCCAGCCGATCTTAGCGAAGAAATCGATAAAAATGGTCGTAAGGTTCAAATAGTTGTTCCCCAATTCAGCGGTCCTATAATCCCAGGGGAAGACGTGGTGGTAGTTATGGAAACCTTCGCCAAATGCGACGAAGGAGACGGGGAGACTTTGAACCGGTTTGATGGTTCTATCGTAAGGCTTGTTGCCCCATAAATGAGCAGCGCTGTTGACGAGGAAGGCGATGTGCAAGTTCAGAACGTAGCGTAATATAGCGATGCACCAGGCGGTCTTCAAACTCTCGCCGAAGAAGTACATCGGAATGACTGTGGGTAGGACGAAACATATCGTTCCAATGAAGGGGATTGCGTATCTGTAACGGAAAATTTTGATTGGTGTATTCAGTAATAGATTTCTGTTTAAATTTCTCTCCCAAATAGTGTTGGCGTCAAGCCGTAAAAATGGAGTCAAATCACAAAGGTTTATAATTTCTTTACCTACGCGAATCGTATAAAGCCAGGGAAAATATTTAAAAAATAATTGCTTGTATTCTATAGAATACTAGGTGTTGCTCGCCACTTCGTCTGCGTGAAATTAAAAAGTAATAAAAAATACAGCCTGTTACATTCACAGATTACCTTTCTATTAGTGAAAGAATTAAATCGAGCCAGTAGTTTTTGAGTTTTTTCAATACATATTGAAACTTTTTGTTCTGTAACCTTCTTTTGGCTTAATAGCTTGGCTTTTGAGAAGAGTTCGGCATTGATTCAATACTAAGAGAGTAACATTTTACATTAGATTTGCATTTTTTTCTTTTCTATGTTTTTTAAACGGACTTACTTTCTCTGGAACTGCAGCACAGGGTTAGCGTAAATGTCGCTCATGTCAATGAACTTGCCACGTCTCTTGACTTCCTCGTGCTTCCGCACCAGCAGCCAGCCCATGTGAGAGTAGAAAAAGCCTCGTGTCGCGTTATGAGGGTCCGCATCTGTGTCGCTGTATCTGAAGGAAAAACGTCGCCATTTTTATTTTCAAGAAGCTTTTGCTAGCGACTTCGTCCGTATGAAATTAAAAAATATAGCCTTTGTCACTCACAGATAAATTACCTTTCAAATGGTGAAAGAATTTTTGAAATCGGCCCAGTAGTTTTTGAGTTATTTCAATACATACAGAAATATAAATCTTTCCTCTTTATAATAATACATCTGTACTAATGTTATAAAGAAGTTTGTGTTTTTGTATGTATTGAAATAACTCAAAAACTACTTGGTCGATTTCTAAAATTCTTTCACCATTAAAAAGCTACGGTATCAGTAAGTAACATAGGCTTAATTTCAAACCGAATCGCGAGCATAAGCTAGTTTTAAATGTCAATAAAATCGGCATTCTTTCATAACGTGTGTTTACCTGTGATGCAACCTATGGTCCCTCACCCAGTCAATGGCGGTGTTCTGAAAGGCCAGTGAATTGATAACAATCAGAATGATTTGCAGCGGCAACTTGGCTTTGTACGCCCTGTGCGTCCAGAGACGGTGGGCGCCTGCTGTCACTCCTATTGCTGCTAGTGCGAACAGAACGTAGCCTGGAATATGACGTAAAGGTTCACATTTAGAATACCATTTACAACAGTTTTCTAGTTTCGCTAATGTTATTGAGGACTTCTAATTGTATTTCTCTTATGCACCACCGGGTTCTACCTCAAGAAGACGTAGCAGTCCCTAGATCATGGCATAATTACTCTAATCTAGTACGTCAAACTCTAAGGAGGGTTTACATGGCCTTCTAAACACATTTTGGTACTGGAACGTGACAAATAAGCGAATTTTGGTGTTCCATCCTTATCTGGCTCCAGTGTTAATAGACAATGAGGGTAAACTTGGCGTTAATTAGCCATCTTCTGTGAGATCGTGTTGCACCGCATTGTCATTTGTTTAGCGACGAGTGTTCCCTTTAAGAGCGGGCGCACACCTTTGAATAAACAATCGCACAACTGTTGTGCGATTGTTGATTGTTTCGCAGCCTTCAATTGTTTAGTTGCACTACTAAAAGTCGAGTAGTGTGTGCACCTCCATATAAACTCATAGTGAGACTTAACAATCTTAGGGACTGTCCCACCAAATTTTAAATTGTCGTTTAATCCAACGTGTAAAATGTGTGACGTCATTAAAGGCTATCTAAGCCAGTACTGGGAAAGGCCCATAAAGTTATACTACTTA
Source organism: Papilio polytes (assembly GCF_000836215.1). Taxonomy (NCBI): domain Eukaryota; kingdom Metazoa; phylum Arthropoda; class Insecta; order Lepidoptera; family Papilionidae; genus Papilio; species Papilio polytes. The sequence continues at coordinate 460,287 of NW_013525511.1, forward strand.
CTGAATATGATCGTAGCCCATGTAGCCTCAGTGCATGCTAAGTATAAACCATACAAGGCCGTCAGATGCGCGTAACCAAATGTTACTATATTCCTGTAAACTATTTGGTACTTTCTCGGCGCCGCTTGTGGTGCGACTAGCTTTTCGAACTCCGGTTCACGTTCTATTACCTCCACGGATGATACGTCTGGTGCCATGATCTGAAAATAATATTATAATAATCTATTACGTTTTAGAAAATAATGTTATAAACGATAAGGTTCCTATTTGAGATTATCATTCTGTGAATATTCAAAATTTGTTTTAACACGACGTAATTTAGTCCTCTTCCCCCTTTTTACTATAAGGGATGTATGGGAAGGATTATTTTTTTCTATCATAAGGCAAAAGAACAACCGGCCACTTGAAATCGTCAAAATGGCCAAGCGACCGCTGCCTATAGACATTCGCAATAGCAGATGCGTTGACTACCCTTAATCGACAGAGGAGACGCACATAAAGAGGATATTTTCCCTTCATATGAGTCTCCTCCAGCGTTAAATCCACGTTGCCTTCCCATCCCATAAGCGACTAAAGTTAGGCGTACGACACCACACACATCGGACAAAGGGCGGAATTGCTCGCACTTCACGCCTGTCTTCTGTGTGGCCGTGGTATTGCTAGTGGCGAGCAGACCCATTCGTGCGAATATTTAGGGCGACATAGGCAGGGAAAATATCGTCTTTCTATCCCTTTGTATGTCTTTAAAAGATAGGCAACGTATAAGTAAATAACGTCTATGGGCAAAATTCACATTATTTTAACAAATTAACTTTGCTAAGCTGCTAACTCGTTAGCTACCTTATAGTATAAAAATTAACACGTTTCATGCCACTAAGGTTTTTTCAATGTATTTGAAAGGAAGTCTGCATTGAAAGTGTTAATTTGTTTTCAACACCTAAATGACGTCTTTTATACGGTACTCGGCATTTTAATTGAGGTTAGAGTTTAATCACTTTGAACTTGAATTGTATACTTAATAACTATGTTTTATTGATGACTTCAATTGTTTATGGTGAAGTTATTTAATTGCTAACAAGACGTTATAGGTTAATGAATGGTTTGGGAACATGTGCGGTTGAGGAAATAAATTCCCTACCCACTGCAAATGATCTTATAGCAGCTATAAGAATTAAAGCATGATTACATGATGATGTTTGCGACTTTAGTCAAATGATATTTGGTACGTTGTGAAAGGCGCCCGCTATCGGTTGGTTCTGTCACAAATTTAATACATTTGTAGCTTTAGCCCGCAATTCCGTTCGCGTGGAATTAAAAACTGTATTCTACATCTATGCCAAATTTCATCGAAATCCGTTCTGTCGTTTAGGCTACAAACTCTTACAAACATCCATCCATCCATCTAAATATTCGCATTTATAATATTAGTAAGAAGTAAGATTTGCCTTTCCTTGGTTGAAAGGGGAAGATGAATGAAAATAGGCCTCTGCCACACACGATCGTCAGAACTCGGAATTACTGCTGTTTCACGCTTAGTTTGTGTGGTTTTTCGTGAACCAGCAGCCTATTTCTATGAAGATGTTAAACCGGGCTCTACCACTGTTAAAATATACTTAACGTACCAAGGTTTTTATCTAATTGCGTGCGAGGAAATAACCAAGAAATAAAAATAACCTGTAATTTTATGTTTATAAAAAATTATAATATTATTTTGCATGTTAATTCAAGTAATATTATTGTTCATAATATTCACGATATGAAACAGCGACCTTCAGTTAATGTTTTATTGCACACATCATATATCATACTTATATTATAAATGCAAAAGTTTAGATGGATCGATGTATGTTTGTTAGAGTTTGTAGCCGAAACGGATCTGGATAAAAATTGGCATAGATGTAGAGGATAGTCTGGAAGAACACATAGGCTACTCGCTTTTGTTTTCATTAATTCTACGCAGAGGGAGTCGTGGGCGAAAGCTACATATAAAATCACACTGTAATTTAATTTAGATGTTTGCAATAATAATGATATAATATTTTATAAATTACGTTAGCGTGGAAAAAATCTAAGCGTTATAAACTTTGGAATATATATGTCCTAAATTTCATTAAGATATATGGAACCGTTGTAGAATTATTGAGTAAGTATGAAAAAAGTATTCATCGGATTTAAAGAAGTCTTTGTGTTCTTCCAGATACTATGCCAAATATCATCGAGATCCGTTCAGCAGTTTAGGCTACAAACTCTAACAAACATCCATCCATCTGTTTTCGCTTTTATAATATTAGTAAGAGTAAGATTAAAATGTTTGCCATAAAACTAATGAATACTATAAATTTAAATAAAGTTCACAGTAAAAATCACGTATTGGACCCTAGCGAAGCCGGAACGGGTCGTCTATACTAATGCTATAAGAGGAAAGATATGTATTTTTGCATGTATCGAAATAAGTCAAAAACTACTGGGGTAATTTTTGTCATTTAAAAGCAACAATATCATCACTTACGTAACATAGGCTACATTATTTTACATAGGCTACACTTTTTATTATTCTTTTTAATTTCACGCTCGGGAAGTCGCGAGCAACAGCTAGTAATAAATCTAAAAGATCATAATGCAAGCAAAAACTTTCCTTAAAAAAAAAACGTTGATAAAAATCTTTTACTTTGGCCTTGTATTAGTGCAGTACATTTATTGCATAAAATTAATGTTTTTTTTTTTATTAAAACTGGTCGCCCATTGGTCGAATTCGACAAAGATTTATTTTATTTTAAATTTAAATTCTTTATGTACGCGTTCGCGTTTACTCTTTTAAAAAGTTGTTCAAAGTTTTCGTCTCAAATATCTATCTATACTTCTATACTATTATAATAAAGCGTAAACACACTTCTTCTTTGTTTCCTAAGATGTCTCTCTAACAAACATCCATATAAACTTTCACATTTATAATGTTACTAGCAGTTCCTGTGCGGCTTCATACGCATGAAATTATGAAAAATACGAGCTGTTGCCCGCAACTTCGTCCGCGTGGTATTAGAGAACATACGAACTAAATAAATTACAAAAATCTACGTATCCCTCGGGAACCGGACATTTCTCGGGGATGAAGCTTATTCCATGTGTACTCCAGACTTTGTTTTATATCTGTGCCAAATTTTAATAAGATATGTTGAACCGTAGCAGAATGATCGAGTAAACATTAAAAAACTAAAATAATGAATCCCACGGGAACCAAAACTATTCCGGAGATAAAAAGTAGCCTAAGTGTTATTCCAGACTATACTCTTAACCTGTACCAAATTTCATGGAGATCCGTTCAGTCGTTTAGGCTACAAACGCTAACAAACATCCATCCATCCACTCATCTAATCTTTCGCATTTATAATATTAGTAAGAAGTAAGATATAATATTAGTAAGATTAATTGTGGACTTTGTTTTGGAATATCAAAAAAACATTTTAAATAAACGATAGCAACTGTTTGTAGTGTATACAAAATTGTAAAGGTAACATTGTTTAGACAGTTTCTACATCACATTTCGATTGAATTCAATTATAGATTACTAGCATTCGCCCGCGACTCCGCACGCGTGGAATTACAAAAAAGTGAGTAGCCTATGTATTCTTCCATACATCTATACATTTAATCGAAATTCGTTCAGCCGTTTAGGTAACAAACTCTAACAAACATCCATCTTAACTTTCGCATTTAAATATTAGTATGATTTAATTCCGCGCGGACATGTCACGTACAAAAGCTAGTTAAGAAAAATATAAAACATTGTTAAAATAATTGAAAATTAAATGACTCACCTTTCTACAGGAAGTTAAATAAAATTTACTAAGACTTTTTCCCTTTTATGTTATTTTTATAACCGGTCTTTACAATGCGGCTGCCCGATTTACTTTGGGAATGACGTTTGTTATTCGCGAGGTGATACCAATTTGAATGCGCATCAAAATGGTTAGCGTAAATTTCCACTGGCGTTTAAAAAATCACCTATTTATGTATATCTATACTTCTATACTATTATAATAAAGCGTAAACACACACTACTTTGTTGCCTAAGATGTCAGCAATTACACCATATTTTTGAATAACTCTTTTTTAATAAAAAGCCGTACAGTTACGCTACGCTTTAGGCTATATATTATCACGCTATTAAATTTAGAGGGTAAATATTTTGGATAAAAACCCTAATGTGGGAAAGAGACCATAAGTTGCTGCCAACCTCAAGGAAGCAAAATTGCCATACGTTGTCATCATGTCATCTCATTTTGACATTTACAATTGAATTTGACAAATGTAATCAATAAAACAATTTTCATAATTTCATGCGAACGAAGTCGCAGGGGAACAGCTAGTACTAATATAATAAAGCGTAAGCCACACATTGTTATTTACGGTAGGATGTTAGTTACAGCATATTTTTCGATAATATTTCCTTATATGTCTTGCACTTACGACACGATATCTTCGTGTTTTGTTCGTATAGGTAACTTAAAAACTACTGGGCCAATTTCAAAAATTCTTTAGCCATAAAAAGCTACGTTATCAGTACGTAGGCTATATATTTTAATTACACGCGGGCGATCGCAAGCAACAGCTCGTATACAACAATGTTAATTCCCTCTGTCTGTTCCTATGTATGCTTAAATCTATAGAATTACTTAACGAATTTATTACAGGCAAGATCCTTGTATATCTATAGGATAACTTTTTCGTTTTCGATATTTGTTTCAAATAACTTTTATTCCGTTATCGTTGCTCGTTAGCACAAGATGTATAAATGCAAATTTATCTATGTCTATACTAATGTAATAAAGCGTAAACACACACTTCTTTGTTGCCTAAGATGTCAGCAATTACAGCGTATTGTTGATAACTCTTTTTTTTAATAAAAAGCCCTACACTTACACGCCTTAGGCTATCTATTTTCACGCCATTAAACTTATGGGGTAAATATTTTGGATAAAACCCTAATGTGGGAAGGACCATAAAGACCATAAGTTGCTGCCAACATCAAGGAAGCAAGGTTGCCATGGTTTGTCATCATGTCATGTCATTTTCAATTGATAATTTGACAAATGTGTATATAATATATATGTGTATTGTTTTTGGATTTAAAGATATATAAAAAGAACTTGTTCGTTTTCGATGTTTGTTTTAAACATTTATTCCGTTATCATTGCACGTTAGTACAAGAAATATAAATGCAAATTTATCGTCAATAAAACAACGACACGTACTAAATGATTGAATTTATATCGCTGTTTGAAGGAAATCCTGAAATAAAATCATCAGATTAAAGAACCACGTAGTTTTCGGTTGACAAATTATTCAACGTCTGTTAATGTAGTACTAGTGTAGTACCACTTTAACAGTGGTAGTGCCCGCTTTACCATCTTAGCACTGCAGGACCGGCACGCCCGGTGTAATACTACGACTACACAGAAGATAGGCGTGAAATGGAAGCAATTCCGTGTTTCGTCTGATGAGTATAGTGCCGGAGGCCTAATTTAAGTCCCTTTCTCTTCACCACCCTTTTCTTATAAGGAGAGGATGGGAAGGGGAAGTGGATTTGACGGTGTAGGAGATCCATAGGAAGGGGAAATATCCTCTTTATATGCGTCTCCTCCTCCGTCGTATAAGGGTAGGCAACGCATCTGCAATTGCGGATGTCTATGGGCAGCGGTCGCTTCGCCATTTTGGCGGATTCAGGTGGCCGCTTGCTCGTTTGCCACCTTATGTTATAAAAAAAAAATACTAAAATTGGCGCCTTCGCCTGCGTGAAATTAAAAAATAAATAATGTAGACTTACTGATAACGTAGATTTTGTATTCATATTTGATTTTGTATTTGCATGTTATAGGCCTCTTTTGACGAACGCGGGCAACAGCTAGTATGTACTAAATAAATACTTACCTCTCACTTAATTCTGCTAAGTTTTCCTTCCACAATTATGCCAGAATTAGATGGATCTATGAAAGAACATGACACTATTCAATGTTACCAGCAAATTGTGTACACAGTCTTTTGTAATTTGCCTAGAAATCGTTGAATCGAAAAATTGCATATCGAACAAATTCACAAAATTATACTAGACCCTCCTACAACGTGAATTTCGTACCCCATATAACGGAAATTACTGCCTAGTTAAAAGATCCCTATAAGGCGATTTATGTCGCATCCATCAACAGCGTTATAGAGAACTTTATTGTATCGTGTAAACGTCCACTGTAGCGTTAAAAATCTGAACAGATAAAACCGCGCGTTTACAAATTTACTACTTAATCTGTCAATTTGTGAATTTAAGTTCGATATGCAATTTGTCGAATTCACGATTTGAATAGGTAAATTCATTATCCACTTGCCCTTATCCCTTACAGAGGGTCGGCACAGTATGTGCTGCTCCATACATCTCTATCAGCCATATCTAAATCCACTCCTTTCTGTAGCATCCTCTTTCACACAATCCATCTATACTTTCTTCGGTCTTCTACCTTTGTAGCCATCCACATTCATTCTTAACACTTTCAGGTTTATGTCCCCATCGTCTCGCATAACGTGTCCATACTAACTAACCTTTTGCTTCTCAATTTCTCCACTGGCGTTACTTTCAAACTTCCTCTAATTACACATTCTTTAATTAAATTATTTTAGTTAAATTACTACACTTTATTATTTTGACTTTAAACATTACATTTAATATTAAAATAATACTTGTTCCGTTAACATTGTCAACACAAATGTCATTATTACAAATATGTTATGTATGTAACAATTTTATTATTAATAATATTTGTCATCTAACATAATAAAGTTATGTGAAACGTTGCTTTTTTATTAACATTTCGTGAGACATAAAGTAAAACAATTGCGTATTATTTTACTAGTTAACGGCCGTGACTTTCCGTGTAAAGGACGAATCAAGAAAAGCCTTATAATCTGGTTTAATTAATTTTTACGCTATAAAAGCAAAATGTGACAATAATTTGAATTTTAGGTAATCCTTTTTGTAAAATCTTTTTCTTAAAGATTTCATAGGTTGTATCATCCGTTTCAAAAGCCTTGGCGACTCAACGTACTGTTTTTTTTTAAATATAAGGTGGCAAACGAGCAAGCGGGGCTTCCTGAATCCACCGAAATGGAATGCAGCCGCTGTCCATAACATCCGCAATTGCAGATCCGTTGCCTACCCTAAATGGACGGAGGAGGAGACGCACATAAAGAGGATATTTCCCCTTCTTATGCGTTCCCTCCACCGTCAAATCCACTTTTCCTTCCCATCCTTTCCTCTTAAGAAAAGGATGGAAAAGGAAAGGAACTAATATTAGGCCTCCGGCACCACATTTATCAGACGAAACGCGGAGTTGCTACCACTTCACGCCAGTTTTCTGTGTGGTCGTGGTGTTACACCGGACGAGCCGGCTCTGCAGTGCGAAGATGTTAAAGCGGTCTCTACCACTGTTAATGTGTGCCCTATGCGTTACGTCTAAGATTGTATTGAGCGAGTTATGTAATGCTCCGAGCCGACGACATATTTGAATACTATTGTAGTTGTATACCAATGAGTCAGTTTACTGTTCAAAGAAATAGATAATAGACATTAAAATTATGTATCCATGGTATTAAAAATGCAATTAAAAAAGAAACAACGGTCGTGCCATCGCGCGATCGCGTGCATCAAGGGTGACATGCGTAGACTTTAATGCTCTGTGAATAATATTAGATATAACCCTTTTTTTGCCGTTTAAAATACCAGCTAAATCACACATTAAACTAGGGTAAAATAATAATAATTTTATGTATTTATTTAAAGAAAAAATGCACACAAAATCGATTAAACATCGATTTTATTGGACAAGGACAATCTGTTGCGCATAATCTTACTAAATTATGTTAACAACACAAGATTCTTGTTGGACTGTAGCAGTCTTGTATGCTTTTATAGCCTGAGGTTTTATATGTTTTCTGATACAATAAACTTTGATATCAGGACCTTTGTCACTACTATCCCCCTAGACTTATAACAAAATCTTTAACGATAGGATCGTCCAAATACGGGAAGGGATGAATCGCATGTAACAAGACGGACGTTAGTTATGAATGTGAAGGGGTACATCGGTAGAGGTAGACCTAGAAAGGGATGGATGGATTGCGTGAAAGGTGAAATGATCAAGAAGGGAGTGATGACTGAGATGACGGATGATAGAGTGCTTTGGAGGACGAAAACCCGGTGCGCCGACCCTACGGGAGTAGGATAAGGCAGGGGATATGATGATCGTCCAAAAAAATGTAATGTACATAAATAAGTACGTGACAAGCACGTGACTTATCAAAAGTTATATTAACTGTATGGTAAATTTAATGAAGCCCCGTTTCCTAAATCCAAAGAGAAACATTACAGAGTTGACATGACTTAAGATAAAATATCCAAAAAAAACTTTAATGAACGTTACTCAGTATAAAGGCGAGCACTTACCTTCGACTACATTATCGTACAACTGTTTAGTCCCGTTTTGATTTCTATAAGCTTATATGGAGGTGTACACACTACACGATTTTTAGTTGTGCAACTAAACAGTTGGATTAACAACAAAACAATCGACAGTCGGACAGCAGTTTAGTCAAATTTGTGCGCCTGCTTTAAGGGAACTTTCTCGTTATTGTTTTTCGTTTTTTAATTATCAGTGTTTATTTCCAGATGCGTTCGCGAAGGCAGCAGCACTACGTCTACTGGAAGCGGCTCGTACAGGCGACGTGGAGACAGCTCGTGCATTACTGGACTCCAGACCTGGGCTGGTCAATTGCAGAGATGTGGATGGAAGGCATTCAACACCGCTACACTTTGCTGCAGGGTATGTTATGAATGAAATCATCTTCCGCCCAACATTTATCCCTTAGCGTCGGTATACCGGGTCTTCGTCCTCCAAATGGCTCTATCATCCGTCATCTCAGTCATCACTCCCTTCTTGATCATGTCACCTTACACGCAATCCATCCATCTCTTTCTATGTCTACCTCTACCGGTGTACCGCCACACGCATAAATGCAACACTAGCTTTTGCATCCGATTTCGTCAGTGAGGAATTAAAATAAATACCCTATAACATGCTAGTCTACATTAGCTACCTTCAAGTGAGAGTCCCGTCAAAATCGGTCTACCCGTTTCAGAGATTACCCGGAACAAAATGACAGACAAAAATGTAATAATTAGATTTTCGTTAACACGCTAATTTGTCATGTGTATGAAATATGATTGTTTTAATGTTACATACATATTGTAATTTTATTAACTTATTAGCATTCGCCCGTGGCTCCGTCTGCGTGGAATTAATAAAAAACAAAAGCAGCCTATCTGTTCTTCTAGACTGCTCTATATCTGACATGTTTTATCGAGATTCGTTCAGCAGTTTAGGCTACAAACTCTAACAAACATCCATCTAAACTTTTGCGTTTATAATAAGTGCCTGTCCCACCATTGGCTGATAGAGGCTCAGATAGCTTAAAAATGACGTCACTGTCAGATAAGATAACAAAATCCGATATTTCCATCACATATTTGTTTCATTGGATTGTTGTCAGACAATTTACAATTTGCTGGGACAGACCCTAAGTATGATAGACTCAACGAGTTACTGCTTCAGTTAATAACATTTTTTTGTGTAAATTTTCAGTTACAACCGTCTCCCTCTCGCGCAATTGTTATTGCAGAGAGGGGCTGATGTCCACGCGAAGGATAAAGGGTAACTTCTTATGATATACATATTATAAGTTCACGCTCTTCTTATCATCATCATCACCAGCTCACTAAGTCCCCACTGAGGGGCTCGGAGCCTATCCTAAGTTAGTGACTAGGCCATAGTCAACCTGCACTGCGGGTTGACTTCACACATCTCTTTGAATTTCTTCACCGATATGTGCATCACGATGTTTTCCTTCACCGTAACGTCGGGTAAATTATGTACATATGAAAATTACATTGGTACGGCTGGATTCGAACCCAAGATCTGTAGATTACAAGTCAAGTGCTAACCACTGAGCCACCGACACTCATGACAGTGTTTATATTAACTAGCTGTGGCTCAAGACTTCGTCGAAGAAAGAATTTTTGGAATCGGCCCAGTAGTTTTTGTGATATTTCAGTACATACAAACATCTTTCCTCTGTATAATATTAATATAGATTAGAATATTTCGGACGCCTTTTGCAGACATCGTTTAACAGATGCCATTTTAGGCAACATATTAGAGGTTCGCCCCCAACCATATCTGATCTGTGTATTATGTAATAACTAGCTGTTCCCCTGCGACTTCATCCGCATAAAATTGTGAAAATTGTAATTTTATTGTTTACATTTGTCAAATTATCAATTGCAAATGTCAAAATGACATGACATGATGACAAACCCTGGTAACCTTGTTTTCTTAATGTTGGCAGCTTGTAGTTTATATTCTCTTTCCCACATGAAGGCTTTTTCCAATTTATTTATTCCCCAAGTTTCATTAAACTACAAGATTTCGCCTGCGACTCCGTCCGCGTGGAATTTATAAAAACAAAAGTGAATATTCTATGTGTTCTTTCAGACTATCCACTACATCTATACCAAAAATTTCATTGAAATCCGTTCAGCCGTCTAGGCTACAAACTCTAACAAACATCCATCCATCCATCCATCCGTCTAAACTTTCACATTTATAATATTAGTGAGATTGCGTAACGCGTAACGCTATTGCGTAAAAATAAATAGCCTAAAGTCGTAACATCGTGATGCACATATCGGTGGATAAATTCAAAGATATGTGTGAAGTCAACCAACCCGCAGTGCAGCGTGGTTGACTATGGCCTAGTCACCCTTAGGGTTGGGGTGGGTCCGAGCTCAGTGGTATCGATTTTGTATATTTGACAACTAAAATATCACGTCACTTATCCAGTGGTCTAGTCCCCCTCCACAATGCGTGTTCCTACGGTCACTACGAGGTGACGGAGCTGCTCGTGTCGGCTGGGGCGGGGGTGAATGCGGCGGATCTCTGGCGGTTCACACCCCTACATGAGGCCGCAGCTAAAGGCAAAGCGGATATCGTAAGATTATTGCTCAAGGTAAGTATAATAACTTTCGACCGCGATTCCGTTTGCGTAAAAAAAAACAAAAGTAAGTAGCCTATGTGTTCAGTACTATGGCAAAATTTATTGAGATCCCTTCAGCAGTTTAGGCTACAAACTCCAACAAACATCCATCTAAACTTTCGCATTTATAATATTAGTATGATTGGAATATTTATGTAAAACTATTAAACCTTAAGCCACCGGTATTGAAAATGTACAATCAAGGAAATTGTCGGTGTTCCATAACTGCGCACACCTTTGATTAAAACTATCACATAATTGTTTAGGCTCGCTTTGATTCTTATGAACTTACGAGCTGTTGCCCGCAACTTCGTCCGCGTGGTATTAGAAAACATACGAACTATATAAATTACAAAAAGCTACGTATCCCTCAGGAACTGGACATTTCTCGGGGATGAAGCTTATCCCATGTGTACTCCAGACTTTGTTTTATATCTGTGCCAAATTTCAATAAGATATGTTGAACCGTTGCAGAATGATCGAGTAAACATTAAAAAACTAAATTAATGAATCCCACGGGAACCGTAACTATTCCCGGGATAAAAAGTAGCCTATGTGTTCTTCTAGTCTATGGTCTAAACCTGTGCCAAATTTATGGAGATCCGTTCAGCCGTTTAGGCTACAAACGCTAACAAACATCCTTCCATCCATCTAAACTTTCGCATTTATAATATTAGTAAGATTAGTAAGATATGGAGGTGCGCAAACAATTTTTAGTTGTGCAACTGAACAGTTGAAGGTTGCGAAACAATCGACAATCGCACAACAGTTTGCGATAGTTTAGTCAAAGGTGTGCGTCCGTTCTACGACTACAGTCGTTTGTACTAGACAATAACCAATAGGATGTTTTAAATGTGTCTATAATTGATTTTTATTGTTATCTCATAGATAACGCAACTCACAGCTACCTAATTATTTATTTGTAAGATAAGACAGAGTTTATGTTTGCTAGGATTAAGGCGTTTTTTTAAAGTGGAACATCGCAGATTTCCCCGATTGTATTTTTTTAATATTGTTGATTTTTTTTGTTAATTTACTAATATTTCTTTTAACCACTCTAATTAAGCTTCAAGAATATGGTTCACTACAAGTCGAATGACGGGATTCGAACCCTCGATCGCAAAATCGGTCCATACCCCACTCCCAAGAAGTTTATACCCTAAACTATTTGGCTATTGTCGCTTTATTTTTACGTTATATTTCATTATTGCGTTAATGCCGTTTTTATAACGATATCTCTTATTGATTCTCTTTGTGCGACATGTATGGCCGTTGTAGAGTGTGTTGTGTGCAGCACGGCGCCGACCCTACCCGTCGTAACCGCGACGGTCTCACGCCGCTGCAGTTAGTGCGAGCGGGCGACTGCGACACCGCGGACGCGCTGCGAGGCGACGCGGCCTTACTTGACGCAGCTAAGCGCGGGGACCTCGCTAGAGCAAAGTTAGTTGATAATAACCCTTTATTTGATACTAGCTGTTCCCGTGCGACATTTACATTTATCAAATTATCAATTGCAAATGTCAAAATGACATGACATGATGACAATCTTGCTTCTTTGATGTTGACAGCAACTTATGGTCTCTTTCCCACATTAGGGTTTTTATCCAAAATATTTACCCCCTAAGTTTAATGGCGTTAAAATATATAGCCTAAAGCGTGACGTAAGTGTAAGGCTTCTTATTAAAAAAAAGAAGTATTCAGAAATATGGTGTAATTGCTGACATCTTAGGCAACAAAGAAGTGTGTGTTTACGTAGTATAGATGGGGGAGCTACAAAAAGATACTCTTCAGGGGGAAGACAGGATTATGTGAGTTTGTACCCCTGTGTAACCACAAAAACCCAGTAAACGAGTCTTTAGTACAATAGGGTTCTGGGATATAACCTAACACACTACATAATATCTAGCTGACTGCGTACATGCGGAATTAAAGTATAGTAAATATTTTTGTATTGGTTTGCTGTAGTTTCCATTTATTTTATTACATAGTGGTCCCTAGTATGGACATAAGTCCCCTGCCCAAGGGGAAATTAATAAACTATTTTTATTTTTTATTTTACTTTTATAGAGTTTATTAGTAACACTCAAGTTAGGTAGTTCGTAAACAATAAAATAAAAATTTTATAATTTCGTCCGGCTGAAGCCGCACGGGAACAGCTAGTATAGTATGATTGTAAACAAGAAGACGCGTCCTTAAATGTCACAGGCACCTTTTAACACGTGAGACATTTTTTAAAAGAAATAACATCTCCTTATCATCATCATCATCAGATATGTTTGTACTATATCAGTATTTGTTACAGGAAACTGATCACAGCACAAAATGTCAACTGCAGAGACGCACACGGCAGGAACTCCACGCCGCTACATCTTGCTGGTAAAATTAATAACATTAGAATCTATACTTCTCTACTAATGGAATCAATTCTTACTGTTGGCATCTGTCACCTTCATATGGATGCCTATGACTAACCCCTAATACCGACTAGTCCCTAACTCGACTACGGACATCACTAGCGTCGCACGGACATCCCTATTGTACACCCAATCTCTTGCACTTCTGTCAATCTGCGCGGTCATCGTATCTCGCGCTAATCAAAATATAACATAGTAATTAACTGGCGTTTCATTATGTTCACATAATAAGAGGCATTAACACACACTTTGTTATGTAGGATGTCAGCAATCACAGTATATTTGTGAATTTTTATTTTTTTTTATTGAAACCTCTACACTTAAAACACGCTAACTTACTTCTTACTAATGTTATAAATGCGAAAGTTTAGATGGATGGACAGATAGATGTATGTTTGTTAGAGTTTGTAGCGTAAACGGCTGAAGGGATCTCGATTAAATTTGGCATAGATGTTGGAAATAGTCTGGAAGAACACATAGGCTACTTGCTTTTTTTTATTCCGCGCGGACGGAGTCGCTGGCAAAAGCTAGTAGGCTATATTTTCACGCTATTTGTTTAAGAAGATGCGAGAAAGGGACAAAAACTATAACCCAATAGCAGCAAAGTATTGTTAACGGTAGTTGTTAGCCTATGGCCCTAGTTGTCATTTAAACATTTGAATTTCATTATTTCCTAATACAAGATTTACAAATCTAAACAATATACAAAAAAATATCTTGAAAAAGTATTGCCAATAGCGTATCGTAAGCGTAGTATTTTGTTTTCAAAAATATATTTAAAAAAATATGATATAATTGACATTTTGCATAATAAAGTATGTGTTTACGCTTTATTTTATTAGTATACTAGCTTTCGCCCGCGACTCTGTCCGCGTGGAATTAAAAAAACATAACTGAGTAGTATATGTGTTCTTCTAGACTATCCTCTACGTCTATGCCAAATTTCATCGAAATCTGTTCAGCAGTTTAGGCTACAAACTCTAACAAACATCCATCCATCTAAACTTTCGCATTTTTAATGTTGGTATGATATAATTTTTTTCTTCCAGCGGGTTACAACAACTTAGAAGTAGCGGAAGCATTGCTAGAAGCAGGGGCGGCAGTCTCCGCACGTGACAAGGGGGGCCTAGTCCCCTTACATAACGCAGCCTCGTACGGACATTTGGAGTTGGCAGCGTTACTGCTGCGTGCGGGGACTCCGCCCAACGCCGCCGACAGGTGGGGCTTCACCCCGCTACATGAAGCAGCACATAAAGCTCGCACGCAGCTCTGCTCCTTACTGGTGAGTTGGACACGCCCACTAACACAAGTCACGCCCACTTACTCATAATTCACGCCTACAATCAGATAAATCAGGCTAACAAGCAATTAAGTCACACCAAGGGTTTATGAGTTAAGCCTATATACACATAAGACACGCCCATTTGTGTGCCAGAAACGCCCACGTCTTCCATTCAGTCATTTAGGACAACCTAAAACACTGGAATATGTCCTATCGTTAATCCGCATGAAATTATGAAAATTTTATTTTATTGTTCAAATTTGTCAAATTATTAATTACAAATGTCAAATTGACATGACATGAAAACAATCTTGCTTCCTTGATGTTGGCAGCCACTTATGGTCTCTTTCCCACATTAGGGTTTTTATCCAAAATATTTACCCCCTATGTTTAATAATAGTATTTTGTAGATGTAAATTAAACTACAATAAGTATACAAAATCGTATTAAATGTAGACGAATTTAACCGTCTACGTGACGCTAAACGGTTAAATTTAAATTTAACCGTTTAGCGTCCTTTTGACCGTTAACACATTAAACCAGAATATTTCGTCTCTTTTCGTCTCGCATCCGACTTCAACAGTCCATCTCTTTCAGTTGGCGCACGGCGCGGACCCTTTTTTAAAAAACCAAGAAGGTCAGACCGCATTAGAGTTAGCGGGGGCTGATGACGTGCGCTCGCTGCTGCAGGACGCGATGACGGGCGCGGCGGGGGGCGCGGCGGGCGCGGGGGGCGTGTCCGCGCAGGCCCCGCCCCCGCCGCCGCCCGCCCCGCCCCGCCTCCCTATACGACTGCCTTCAGGAGAAACTGCAACATTAGCACCACCGGTAAGAAGTAAATTCATATTTCTTAATGATGTTTGATGTGTTTAATGTTTTTTTTATATATATAATATAAGATGGCAAACGAGCAAGCGGCCACCTGAATCCGTAGAAATGGAAAGCGACCGCTGCCCATATCCGCAATTGCAGCGCTGCCTACCCTTCATTAACGAAGAAGACGCACATAAAGAGGACATTTCCTTTTCATATGCCTCTCCTCCACCGTCAAATCCACTTTTCCTTCCCATCTTCTCCTCTTAAGAAAAGGGTGGAAAGTGAAAGGGACTAAAATTAGGCCTCCGGCACCACACTCAACAGAGTGTACGCGGAATTGCTTCCACTTCACGTCTGTCTGTATGGTTGTGGTATTGCTGGCGAGCCCTGCAGTGCGAAGATGTTAAAGCGGGCTCTACCACTGTTGCTGTGATCTTAAGTGTACACACAAGGATATAGTTTTGTATGAAAATGTCCCCGTTTGTTCGAATAATCTCCGGAACTGGAGGACAGGACTAACAGGAATTTAACTGGATGATATATATCCAGGAATGTTTTAGGCTACTTTTTAAGTTTTTCAACATTTGAATTATTTTCCGGTTGATTTATTTTGAAATTTCGTGTTTTAAGGTTATGCCGTCAAACTACTGGGCGGAGGGTTCGCGTGGCAGCTTGGAAGATGCAGCCGGTAGACCTGCATCAGCTCTCTCCACCTCCGAATCCTTGCAGACCTTCCTTACTAGGTAACACCTCGTTTCCTTTAATCTAGTACCGGCTAAGGACGTTGGATATAAAGGGGCGCCATGGCCACATAAATAGGCGCCTTTAATGCATCAATGGGCGCTACAGACGTGTCACACTCATAAATAGGTGCCATAAACTAATTAATAGGCGCCATGAACTCATAAATAAGCGCACACTCATAAATAGGCGCCACAAAATCATGAATAGACGCCACAAACTCAAATAGATGCCATAAACTCAAAAAGGCGCAACACTCAAAGATAGGCTTCACAAACTCATAAATAGGCGCCACAAACTTATACAAAGGTGCCACTATTTTATAAGTAGGTGCCACAAACTCAAATAGTTTCCACACTCAAAAATAGGCTCTACAAACTCATAAATAGGCGCCACAAACTTATAAAAAGGTGCCACGATCTTATAAGTAGGTGCCACAAACTCAAATAGTTGCCACACTCAAAAATAGGCTCTACAAACTCATAAATAGGCGCCACAAACTTATACAAAGGTGCCACTATTTTATAAGTAGGTGCCACAAACTCAAATAGACACCACACTCAAAAACAGGCACCACAAACTCATAAATAGCCGCCACACATGCGTACATAGGCACATGTAGGGGTGCCGCAGACGCTTCTTTTTCGTATTCAATTACTTCTAGGTAAGTCTTGGTGTCCAGAATGCCACCTCTGGCATACGAACTCCTTTTTAGTCAAAAAAGTTGGATTGTCCACTGAATGAGTGTATGAAATGTGTGCAGGATCGGCCTGGAGCAGCTGTGGGGCGTGCTGGAGCGCGAGCAGATCTCGGTGGACATCCTGTGCGAGATGTCGCACGAGGACCTGCGCGCGGTGGGCGTGGCCGCGTACGGACACCGCCACCGCCTGCTCAAGGCCGCGCGCCTCGCGCTGCACGCCAACACGGGTACCTATGCTAGTATTGTACAGAGGAATTGCTATTCGAAAACTACTGGACCGATTTTGTTTAATATTTGGATGTATGTTTTTTAGAGTTTGTAGCCTAAAAATACTGATTTCGTTGAAATTTAGCATTAATTGCATAGGCTTATTTCTATTGATATACTTACTGTTAGGAACAAAATTATTACCGTGCTGTAGAATTGGCGCAACACTAGATTATCGGCATAAGTCACGTCCCTAGCTGACAGCTGTCAATGTCACTGGAAGTATGGAGTTTGGCGCGCAACCTGAGTCCTGACGAGAAGTGTTGCTCTGAGTTTAAAGCGACAGTATCAAATAAGTTATCTAAAAATATCTGTACTCTATACTAATATAATAAAGAGATCGCAATATAATTATTACACAATAGGGAATATGTATGTATTTTTTTTTTTTTTTAAACGATTCTACTTGTTATATAATAACCAGAAAAAAATTGACGCGAAAATATTCAACCATTGAGCTAGACATTGACCACAGGATTTGGCATGAGACACGTGACGTCAATCGTCATATTCCATTCATAACATATGCTCAGATGACATTTCGATGTAAAAACAACGAAGTATCTCATTGGTTAACAAAAGTAAAAAATCGATTCATTTTTATTATTCCTGGTACAAATAAGTGGTAATTTATAATTCTATTCATTAATTTTTTTATTTTAAAGTTGGTTTTGATATCGTGTTTACAGTAAAATATTTCAAGAGTGTATTTCTATATAAACTAACGTAAATGAACTGTGTATTGTCAACGCAGCGACGCCATATTAGATAAGCCACTTGCTTCGACCAATAGTGTGCGTTTTAGAACTTAGCGAGGGAATTTGAAAAAATATACATTTTAAAGATTACATTTCGCCAATAAATGTTATTATATTAAAAAATCTTTACAGGTATGTTTTTATAGTAATAAAGAATACTTTAAAAAGCTTGGTCCAATTCTGCGTCATATGCATATTGCCTATTGCTTCATATATGTTTTGTCTCTTTCTCGTAACGAATATTGTGTTCTAGAATACTACGGGGGCACGACATTAGTGGAGGTGTTGCCGGAGGAGTGTGGGGCGGGGGCGGGAGCCGGGGGCGAAGTGGCCGGGGGCGAGGGGGCGGGGGCGGGCTGCTCCGGGGGCGAGTACGGCATGCTGGAGAGGGAGATGCAAGACTCTGTTCGCGCCCATAGAGATCATGTCGGTGGACAGTTCTCTAAATATAGAGTTGTTAGGGTAAGTACGAATCATCATCACCAGCTCACTACGTCCCCACCGAGGGGCTCGGAGCCTACCCTAAGTTAGTGACTAGGACATAGTCAACCTGCACTGCGGGTTGACTTCACACATATCTTTGAATTTCTTCACCGATTGCATCATGTTTCTTTTACCGTAAGAACGTCGGGTAAAATATGTACATATGAAAATTCGAAAATCACATTGGTACAGCGGGATTCGAACTCAAGACCTGTAGATTACAAGTCAATTGCTTAAACCACTGAGCCACTGAAACTCACATATTAGTGTGATTTTATTCAAATATATAATATTTTAGATACAAAAGATAGTGAACGGCCGCCTGTGGGAGCGCTACCAGCACCGGCGGCTGGAGGTGGCGGAGGAGGCGGGCGCGCACAACGAGCGGATGCTCTTCCACGGCTCGCCCTTCATCAACGCCATCGTGCAGAAGGGATTCGATGAACGACACGCTTATATCGGTCAGTTAACACTTATAAAACATTTAAGTCACTTATAAGTCAATATAAGACACTTTTAAATAATAGGGAATATGCGTGTATTTTTCTACACGATTCTACTTGTTATAAAATAACCAGAAAAAAAATTGACTCGAAAATAATCAACCATTCAGCTAAAAGTAACAAAATAAAATTACGACTATTTTCAAACGACTAAAACGCGAACGGAGTTGTCTTGAGACAATTGACGTCAATTGTCTTATTCCATTCATAATATACGCTCAGATGTCACTTCAATGTAAAAAACAACAAAGTATCCTCATTGCTTCTCAAGGTCTAAAAGTCAAAAATCGATTCATTTTTTTATGCCTGGTACAAATAAGTGGTGATTAATGATCCTTTTCATTAATTTTTCCCCTTTCATTGCGTCTCCTCCACTTTTCTTTCCCATTCTTTTCTCTTAAGAAAAGCTCGGAAAGGGAAATGGACTAAAATTAGGCCTAAAGGTACTAAACTTAATAATTTTTTATATATTTCAGGTGGTATGTTCGGCGCTGGTATATACTTCGCGGAGCATTCCTCTAAGAGTAACCAATATGTGTACGGCTTCGGAGGAGGCTCCGGCTGTCCAGCCCACAAGGATAGGAGCTGCTACCTCTGTCATAGGTATATATACACACAAACTACTAACGAACTACACTAACTACTAACGAACAACACTAACAACTAATGAACTACACCACTAACTACTAACGAACTACACTAACAACTAACGAACAACACTAACAACTAATGAACTATACCACTAACTACTAACGAACAACACTAACAACTAATGAACTACACCACTAAGCACTAACGTACAACACTAACAACTAACGAACAACACTAACAACTAATGAACTACACCACTAACTACCAACGAACTACACTAACAACTAACGAACAACACTAACAACTAATGAACTAAACCACTAACCACTAACGAACAACACTAACAACTAACGAACAACACTAACAACTAACGAACAACACTAACAACTAACGAACAACACTAACAACTAACGAACAACACTAACAACTAACAAACAACACTAACATCTAACGTACAACACTAACAACTAACGAACAACACTAACAACTAACGAACAACACTAACAACAAATGAACTACACCACTAACTACCAACGAAATACACTAACAACTAACGAACAACACTAACAACTAACGAACAACACTAACAACTAATGAACTAAACCACTAACGAACTACACTAACAACTAACGAACAACACTAACTACTAACGAACAACACTAACAACTAACGAACAACACTAACAACTAACGAACAACACTAACAACTAATGAACAACACTAACGAACAACACTAACGAACAACACTAACAACTAACGAACAACACTAACGAACAACACTAACAACTAACGAACAACACTAACAACTAATGAACAACACTAACGAACAACACTAACAACTAACGAACAACACTAACAACTAATGAACTACACCACTAACTACTAACGAACTACACTAACTACTAACGTCTGATATTTTTCGATCATCTAGGGGGCATTAAAATTAATTTAGCATTAATTAGATGTTCGGTATAATGTGTGTGTCCGCAGACAGATGTTGCTGTGTCGCGTGACGCTGGGGCGGGCATTCCAGCTGTCCAGTGCGATGAAGATGGCGCACGCGCCGCCCGGACACCACAGCGTGGCGGGCCGCCCCAGCCACGGCGGGCTCTGCTTCCCCGAGTACGTCGTCTACAGGGGGGAACAGGTATCACTTTGTACTTCCAAATATTACTACACTAGTTTAAGACCGCGACTCTACGTGGAATTGAAAAAACAAAAGTAACTAGCCTATGTTCTTCCAGACCAATGACGGATCTAGGGGGGTCATGGGGGTATGACCCACCTGAGCTGGTTGGTTGGACTTGACCACGACTATGTGACCCCCCTAGCGCCAAAGCTGGATCCGCCCTTGTTCTTGACTATCTTCTACATCTGTACCAGATTTCATCGAAATCCGTTCAGCAGTTTAGGCTATAAACTCTAAGAAACATCCATTCATTTGTTAAAGTTTGTAGCTTGATTTCACGCGGACGGAGTTGCGGGCAAAAGCTAGTCTTACTAATGTTATAAAGAGGAAATGTTTGTATTTTTTTATGTATTGGAGTAAATTAAAAACTACTATTGTTTTTTTTTATTTTAAGCGGACGAAATCGCGAGCAATAACTAGTTATATTAAAAAGAGGAAAATTTTGTATTTTTCTATGTATAAAAATAACTCAAAAACTATTATTTCTAAGCTTAATAAACGTAAAATATAACTACTACGGCGTTTTCATAAAATCTTTTACCATTGAAAAGCTAAAAAAAATATAGGCTGTTTTTATTTTTTAATTTCACTCGGGCAAAGTCGCAAGCAACAGCTAGTATCTAAAATATTATTTTTCTTATTCCAGGCTTATCCCGAATATTTGATAACATATCAAATAGTTAACGAAGAGAACACTGGCTCAGTGTAACTGCATATTAGTCTATGGTGATGTGAAAAAAACTGTCTATGGTCGAATGTGTAACCAATTTGTGTTCGATATTTGAATCGGTTGATAAAACTGTGGTCGAAATGTGAAAATGTCTATGGTAAACAGATAATAAAACTGTTTATGTTCGTAAAACAAGATTATATAAATTGTATAAAACAAAATAGAAGAAAAAAAATTCTTTTCTGTGCTTCAAAATTAAAACAATAAAAATAGTTAATAAACGAAAAAGAAAAGATGAATATTGTTTATGGTCTTAAATTGAGGAAATTGTCTATGACCGTAAAACTATTTTATCTGTGGTTATGAAACAATGCAGTTAACTCTGTAAAAGAAGACATTACGTAAATAAATAATTTATCTATTATTGAAATAAAACGATAGTGTAAATAAATTTAAATTTTATAATTTATTATCTAAGGTTTGGGATGCACGTTGCTTTTATATTTTTCTAAAAAGCTGTGATTTTTAAAATGGCGCGAAAACTGCGTTAATATTGATATATATTCTATAGAACATACAAAGCGAGGCAAAAAAGGTTTTTGACATAATAAATGGAAATACTTTATTAAGTCTGTCCCATAACTGACTGATAGAGGCTCAGATAGATGAAGTCACTGTCAGATAGAATAAAATCCGATATTTCCATCACATATATTTATTGTTATCGGACAGTTAACAATTTGGTGGGACAAGCCCTAAGAGGCTTATAAAAATTCATAAATATAATTTTCATAAATTCAGGAATTATTTACTTCTATATATAACAATTTATAATTCTGTGAATAGATTTGTAAACATTTTAGTATAAAAAACACAAACTACAAAATCCATAGACAAAATGAAATTGTTAATAATGTGTACATAATTTCTCGTTTGAATTAATTTTGACTATTGGTTTTAAAAGAAATGTAACAATTCATAGGAGAATAAATGAATCTCAACTTTTTATTTGGAAATTAAATAAAAAAAAAACAAACTGGGTATCGATGTGTTGTCTCTGTTCTGTCAAAAGTAAATAAAGATGGCATATGACAAATTTTAATGCAGAGTCTATCAATTACGTAATTTACGAAAATGAATTCGTAACGTATAAAATGTCGAATAATGAGTTTTCGTGATAAGTACAATCAGGGAAAATGGCGGTGTTCCTTAATAAGTGTAGAAGTTAAAAGTTTTGTAAATGAACTTTTAAATGTGTGGTTGAAAGTTATTGTTTAATTCACTTATGGGTTATTTATAAGGTTGTGTCTCGTTGCAAGGAATATAGCTCTGAAAGTGGAACATCGCGGAATACCCTGACTGTACTTGCGATTCGAACTTTTTTTAACATCTTAATAGCAATAATGCTAGAAATTCGCTCATTGTATATTTTTAGTATAATTGTATAAAAATGTTTGGTGTTGAATATATTTTGAAAAAAGTATTTTTATAACTGTCAAGATAATTTTAAAATAGCAATAATTTTACCGATCATTTTTTTATTATTATTGTATATATTGAGGTTTTGTGTAGAAATGATTGTGTGTAGAATGGAATACATTATGTGGATTTTATATTGTTTTATTTCTCAAATTTTCTTAACCAATATACTATATTTACTTATTACGTTGGCGCAGCGACCGGAAGTGGGTCTTGGCCGACACGAGAGAGCGCCAGCTTCACTATATTTAGTGGAATTCAATATAAGCGAGAAATGGGGATGTTTCCTAATTTTTGGAATTGCTTTTATTATGTAGATAAACAATATCTAAACAAGAAAAAAAATGTAATAAAATCATACACGCAACATTTCATTACAAAAACACTTAACTAAAAACAACTCCTCGAAAGACCGCGAAAACGCCTCATGACATGACGTCACTTCTTTGCTAACAAACCTCGCGTCGCGGTCTGTCAAAGTCATTCAAAGTGACCAGACGTAAATTGAATTAGCTATTCAAATGACTTTTACTATTTTTTTTTCGTCATAGTGATCAAAAAATTTGCTCGTATAATATGTCGTAAATATAAAAACACTTAATAATGGAGTCCTCATAATATAACACACGAAAACTCAATTATTATAATCATTAAAAAAAATTATAACTACAAAATGCACTGACATTCACTGAAGCTGGTCACACTGCCATGTTGTTTGCGAAGAAGTGACGTCACCGAGCTCTGATTGGTGTTTGAGATAGAGTAATGGAGGGTAAAAAATATTGCAGCGTTTTTATTTTTATTTCAATGGAGACAAACATTTAAGGTCTCCAAATGTTATTATAGGTTTTAAAATACTGTCTTTAAAATATTAAACATAACTTTATTTGAATTTGTAACATTAGGAAACATCCCCATTATAGCAAAGCTATGTAAATAATTTCACTTTTAAACTCTGTAAATAGACTTATTACAAACAGAGATGGCACAATCTTTACTTGAAAATTAAATTTGTTTATAGGACAAGATGAGGGTTTCTAGATAAGGAATAAAACGATTTCGTTTTTTTAAAGTTTTATTATAAACAATGAAATAAATTACACTTATAATGACTAGATAATCATCTAACCGTCGACGTTCACTGTCAGTAAATTTTTATCACAAATGAAAATTCGACGTATTGTTGTTGTTAATATACACGCAGTGAAAATCCACGGTTAGGCTAAATACGGACTATTTAATATATTCTACACTTTTCAATGTTATCCGAGACATCGGAATTCGCCAAAATGGCGAAATGACAAACATTTCATTGCCTACTTTCAATAGACGCACAGATTTACTAAGCATTCGCAGTCAAAGCTTCCCCTTCCCATATCCTTTTCTACAAAGCATTACAAAACTTCAAACTACCCTACAAATGTCTACAAACAAGGGTTCAAATCTCCTGTCATATTAACATGAGAGCATGTCACCTTCTGTCCCGTTGGCACAGCAACTTTGAACAATTTCCCTTGAGGCATACATACACATACTTTAAACTGTCCCGTTACATATTTCTCTGATTTATTCAACGGAATAGCTATAGGTAAATATCTGACATCAACAAACACTCCCTCTTTCCCACTCAAAACTATAGAACCATTGATAGATTTAAGATAAATATCCTGGTCCGCAGACCAGAATAATTCTTTAGATTCCATCCGAGTACCCTCAGCACCTCTCAAATGAGCAGCCGTTTCAGATCTGATGATCAAATCTTCATCAATAGGTGATGAGATGCGTTTAGTTGAGATTTGCTGAAATATAATATACTGTTAAGACAAAGCTTATTAATAATACTAGCTTTTTCCAAAAACTCCATCTGCATGTTTATTTTTATAATATAAGGTGGTAAACGAGCAAGCGGCCACCTGAATCTACCGAAATGGAAAGCGATCTCTGCCCATAAACATCCGCAATTGCTGATGCGTTGCCTACCCTTCATTGACGGAGGAGACGCACATAAAGAGGACATTTCCCCTTCCTATGCATCTCCACTATCAAATCCACTTTACCTTCCCATCCTCTCTTAAGAAAAGGGTGGAAAGTGAAAGAGAATTAGTTAGGCCTCGGTATCACACTCATCAGACTGTACGCAGAGTTGCTTCCACTTTACGTCTGTCTTCTGTGTGGTCGTGGAATTACACCGGGCGGGTCCTACAGTGCGAAGATGTTTAAGCGGGCTCTACCATTGTTAACTGGTAAAAAAACAAAAGTAGTCTCTGTGTTCTTCCAGATGCTCTACATCTATGAAAATTATCGAGATGCATAACAATTTAGGCTACAAACTAACAAACATCCATCCACCACAACTTTCGATGGATGGATGGATGTTTATAGCCTAAACTGATTTTTAGGGCATTGCTCCCCTAGCTATGGCAATACCTGATTGGACATATACAATTTTGAATTTATACTAATATAAAAAGGAAAGATTTGTATTTTTGTATATATTGATATAACTCAAAAACTACTGGGGCAATTTAAAAAAGTCTATCACTAAATAGCTACATTTCAATAATATAGGTTACATTTTTTTAATTTCATTCGGACAAAGTCGCGAGCGACAGCTAGTAGTCGAAGTGTGTAGGTCTCACCTTAGCCAGCAAATTATTAACACCATCAGGAATGTTCATCTCCGGTTCGTTAGTACTAAAGATAACTTCTCCCGAGTCAGGATATACCAATTGCAGGGAACTGACTCCCTTCACAAATACTCCTGATGTGTTGACGGTCAGTTTGGCATCTGATCTGGACAACCTGGAAGGGACAATGAGAAATTATCAACATCTCCATACATCCATAGTGACTATAGTAAATTAGATGTGACTATGAGTCGAGACTCCAAAATATATATAAAAAAATCATTATTGACACTATACTTGAGAAATTTTGCATATAAAATTGCTAACACTGTCTATTACCAGCCTCTAAGCTATGACAATATATTTGTCAATGGGTTTCATCTGTACAAATATCATAAAGAGGAAAACTTTGCTTGATTGTAATGAATAGACTCAAAAACTACTGGGGCAATTTTAAAAATTCTTTCACCGTTAGAAAGGTATCTGTGAGTAACATAGGCTATATTTTTTCATTCCTTTATTATGCTTTTTAAATTTTACAAGGACGGATTCGCTGGCAAAAGCTAGTTAAATAATATTTGAATGTTCTTTTTTTATTATTTAGTGACACAATTTAGTCTATTTCATAACTAGCTGATGCTTACGACTTTGTCTTCATGGAATTCAAGAAATAGTAAAAACCTAGCTTACATTACTCAGTAATAACATAGCTTTTTAATGGTGACCGATTTTCTGTAATTGGCCTAGTTTTCAAGTTATTTCAATACATTTAAAAGTCCAAAATTACAAATCTTTCCTCTTTATATTAGTATAGAAGTTGGAGCATATAATAATTTTATAATAAGCTCTTTCTTAAGATACTATTAAAGTTTTAGACAGACAAAGTCGCAGGCAACAGCTAGTTGATCAACACATTTAAACAAATTGAATTTAAACTACACATATGGGCATTGACAGACAATTATAAAGGTGTGGAGGTTGTAAAGGGAAACAAATGAATATATTTAAAAATAGAAAACCTTGTTTGTAAATTAAATATGACTGATCCATTCTCACTGCTAATGGTCATCGGTGTGTCTTGGAAGCTCTCAAGTACTCCGTCTCTCTTGTAGACATGATCCAAGTCTATAGATCCCAGGAACTTGACTGCATTGTGGTCTAATAAGATTTCCATGCTCTCCATACCTAAGAAATATAGTTAGAAAACTGATATGTACAAGTTTTTCTAAATTAGAATAGTAATATAATTATGTTTTAATATTCACTAGCTAGGAATAATAATTATCTATTTTAAAAATGATGTACGTAATTACCGTATCCAAGTCTCAGAACTGCGAAGACGGTAGAAATCAATACCAAATTCCCAATAGCGAGAACAAACATTAAACACACGAGTGTCCAAAACGCGAAAGTCTTTCGTCCTCCGTGTAAATTCTTACTGACTTCGTTTCCATTCTTATCCGAATAATTTTTAGCAATGTTCCCATTATTCTTGTTGAGAAAAACCTGACTGTGTGTCGGTGTTTTCGTTATAAGAGCTTTTTCAGCGTGATTCCTTTCTAATGTACTTTCAGACATCGCGTCGGACATTGGTGATACCCCACGCAAGCCCGTCAACATTATTGTAACTGGAAATATCGGAAATTTTAATCGTGATCATAGAATTTATAAATAGAAATATAACTATACGATTTTCATTGAATCAAAATATTGAGCGAAGAAAAAGCAATGCTATTGGTTGAAAAACCAGCCAATGAAATGGTTTTCCACTTTTGCCGCTATAGATACTTGGTTTTTCAAAAAAGTTTTTTTACAAAAAGAATAATATTTAAACGACATTTTGGGAGTTAAAAATTAATTCATTTTGTTAACGTTTTCACGAGATAACATATATAGCAATTAATTTTTTTTTAAAGTGGAATATGAAAGATTTTAAACGAAATGTTTAAGTGCAGATAACATGACAGCGCTGAATATTTTTGACAATTTGCTTTGTAATCATGGCGTCAGAACGTTATAGTTTCTCTCTTACAACTTTTAGGTAAATTTAATTGTATTTACTATTTTTCAGAACTTCAAAACTACATAAACTTCTTTAATAAAACTGCCATTATCGATTCTAATATATAAAACATGTTTAACTTGTATTTGAAGCTGAGGATTTTTTGTTTTTGTATGACAATAACTTTCAGTGAATGTGCAAATATAAAATGATTTTATTTCAGCCCGTCAGGTAAATTGGTGCAAATTGAATATGCTTTAGCCGCTGTAGCCGCCGGCGGAACTTCCGTCGGGATTAAAGGTAATTTTTCTAATAAAATAAAGGTTATGTGGTTGTTGAAATTCTACGTTAAAAATTGTACTTACTTTAGATTGTATCTTCTTCCAGCATCGAATGGCGTCGTGATCGCAACAGAGAACAAACACAAAAGTATTCTGTACGATGAGCACAGTGTGAACAAAGTCGAAATGATAACTGGTCATATTGGTAACTACAACTTTCATTAATTTTAATGCTCTTAGCTATAAATTTGTACTAAAAATTCGGAGAATCACTACTAATTTAATATCAAATCAATCATAATGCTTATTTGCGAATTTATGAGACATTGTCTATCCCAGGCATGGTTTACTCCGGCATGGGTCCCGACTATCGTCTACTAGTGACCAGAGCTCGTAAGATGGCACAGCAGTATTACTTGATGTATCATGAGCCGATACCAACAGCACAGCTGGTGCAGCGAGTGGCCACCGTGATGCAGGAATACACACAATCTGGGTAAGTAATTCAGTCTTAAATTTAAGTTTTTTATAACTTAAATAGTTAACTTGCTCTCACTAATGTAATAAATGTTATTTATGAATGTGGAGGAGTACATCGGTAGAGGTAGACCTAGAAAGAGATGGATTGATTGCGTGAAAGGTGACATGATAAAGAAGGGAGTGATGACTGAGATGACGGATGATAGAATGCTTTGGAGGACGAAAACCCGGTGCGCCGACCCTACGGGAGTAGGATAAGGCAGGGGAGATGATGACAAACTAATAATCGAAATAAAAATTAAAAAGAGAGAAAAATGCCGTTTGTATAATTTTATATATTTAAAATGGAATGTTGATCACTTTACCATAAACCCCTCTATAACACAATTTCTGGACCCTCATATAAGACAGTAATTACAACATGTGAATATAACCAAAAAAATTTAAAAGTACCTCCATATAAATAACTCATTTTGTCTGTGCTATATTCAAAAATGTGTTATATGAGGGATTTCTATGACATGGAACTAACAACCATGTTATAGGGAGGTTTACTGTAGTCTTATATTTTTTTGCTTAAAATTGTTCAATAAATTCTTTAATATACAGTGGTGTCCGTCCATTTGGAGTATCTCTGCTGATATGCGGGTGGGATGAAGGCAAGCCTTATCTGTTCCAATGTGACCCGTCCGGAGCCTACTTTGCCTGGAAAGCAACCGCTATGGGCAAGAACTTTAACAACGGGAAGACTTTCTTAGAAAAAAGGTAAGGTAGTTTACATATATGAACTGTAGTGACGTTATACTAATGTAAACTAACTTTTGTCTATGACTGCGTCTGTGTGAAATTTAAAAAAAAGTAGAATGTGTTCTTCCAGACTATTCTCTATGTCTATGACAAATTTCATTGATATTCCGCAGTTTAGGCTACAAACTCTAATACAAACAAACAAACAAACAAAACAGAGACTACAATACATAATACTGTCTTTTGCCTGTTACTTCAACTATGGAGAATTTAAAAAAAGTATGTATATGTGTTCTTCCGGACTATCTTCTACATCTGTGACAAATCGAGGTCTGTTAAACTAACTATCCATCCATCTAAACTTTCTCATCTTTACTAATATAATAAAGCGTAAACACACGCTACTTTGTTGCCTAAGATGTCAGCAATCACAGCACATTTTTGAATAATTCTTTCTTTAATAAAAAGCTCTACACTTACGTCACTCTTTAGGCTATATATTTTCACGCCATTAAACTTAGGGGGAATTTATTTTGGATAAAAACACTAATGTGGGACCATAAGTTGCTGCCAACATCAAGGAAGCAAGGTTGTCATGTTGTTTTGACATTTGCTATTAATAATTTGATAAATGTAAACAAAAAAATATTCATAAATTCATGCGGATGAAGCAGCACGGGAACAGCTAGTTTATAATATTAATGAGATAAGTTACATGTAAAGTTAGTATTGATGTTTGTTACTAAGTATTATTAGACAACTTATTTAATTGATACTGTCGCTTTTAACTCAGAGCAATACTTCTCGTCAAGACTTAGGATGCGCGCCAAATCTATCCATACTTCCAGTGACATTGACAGCTGTCAGCTAGGGACGTGACGTTTATGCCGATAATCTAGAGTTGCGCCAATTCTATAGCACGGTACTGATTTTATTCCTAATAGTATCTACATAATGGTTTAACAGACCTTGATTTGTCACAGATGTAGAAGATAGTCTGGAAGAACAAATATACATACTTTTTTTAAATTTTCCATAGTTGAAGTAACAGGCAAAAGACAGTATTATGTCTTGTAGTCTCTGTTTTGTTTAAGAGAATGAAAGAGATGGCTATATTCTGTAAGATTTTGAGAATAATGTACTGAATGGCTTTGGTATTCCTAGCTAGTTTTGTTTTCAAATTAGAAAGTGACTGATTGTAGTCTAGACATCCTGCTCTCTCATTAGGAGACAACCATAATAAAACTGTTTCCTCTCTATTCTTAGCTATTTTTCCTATGCAAAAGTATATAATTTTAACTTGTGTGCAGGTATACTGAGGAATTAGAACTAGATGATGCAGTCCACACCGCAATCCTCACCCTGAAGGAGGGCTTCGAAGGTCAGATGACAGCTGACAATATCGAAGTTGGCATCTGTGATGCAAACGGCTTCCGTAGACTTGAACCCTCACATGTCAAGGATTATCTTGCTAACATACCATAATTATTATTAAAGAAATTAAAATTTTGTTTGTAATTTAGTGTTTTATTTCTGTTTATCCTATACCAGGGGTAAATCTTTAAAGAATGCACCTGAAACTTAACTTAACTTAACGCTTTGAATCTTATAATTATATGGAGGTGCGCACAATGCTCGATTTTTATTGTGCAAACTAAACAATTGAATTGGCTGCAAAACAATCGACAATCAGACAACAGTTGTGCGATAGTTTAGTAAAAGGTGTGTGCCTGCTATACTGTTTACTTGCATTTTATGAAAGAATGCTTGTTTGATAGCATTTATTGGGTACATTCATACGAATTAATAAAGACCTTTTTATACAAAATATAGTGTCGCGTTACATTAGTTTGCTACCTCTGGTCTTAAACGTTAAGTTATAGTTAACAGTGTAGGTAAGTAAACAATTTTATTATATAATCTTTAATTAAATTGTAATTTCATCAAAAGAAAATAAGCCGTTTATTATTACTACCTAACTTTTTCAAACTACATACATCGAATCAATATTGATAATGCCCGGTTCACACTTAGTCAGTACAGTTACACAGTTGCGACATTCATTGGCGCCTGTTAGCGTTCATACTCGGCCAGTTGATTGACTGTCCAATCAGAGCGCGACTGACGAACTAGTCTTGGGCTTAATCGGACATCTGCAAGTACCTGCACCGTACTAGTACAATTGGGAAAACGTACTAGTACACACTTTTAGTACCTTTAGTACTTCAGATTTGTGAAAACACAATACTTGAATAGAATATAACGAGGGTTATATATTACTTCACATCAAATTTTAAGCAGGGTCAAACATATGTTATTAGCGAAAATAAATTTAGTTATGAATAATTTTATCCACTTTTGATTCTCATTATCGAAGGTGGATGCTTCAATCTGACAAAAAGGCAAATACCGATATCGTGTAGTGTACTAAAAGTACTAAATGTCCGATTAACAGAAGCCGTTCGGTAACGTTACTTTTAGTACAGTGCCGAGTAACATTACTTTTTAGTACATCGTACGTGTACTACCCAAGAGTAACGAACTATACTGGCCAAGTGTGAACCGCACTTTACAATCGACACATCAATCCGAAAATGAATGAGAACCATCGGTAAAGCATTCAATCGCTGTTAACTTCACACTTGCTCATTTACTTCGTTCATTTCACTGGTGCTCATTTCATTCAAGTGGCAGTTGTCATGGCGGCAGTGCGTTCTTTACGGACTAGTGGTGTTTTTCTATTATTATTTTTGTTGAAAATAACGAACGCATCGTCCGGACCATGGATATTTTCGGTGGATGTAAATGAAAAAGCGTGTTCCGAGTTAAAATGTGTTTACAATTTGAATGTGAACGGGTTAGATATCGATGTGTGGTCGTTAACCGAGGTGCCGGCGGCTCGTGGTGGGGACTGCGAGGGTCGTTTTCTCGAAGAAAAGTCGACCAAAAACGTCGAATTGATCGTACCTGTTGCGAAAAAGTTGTTCTTCTGTGCGAAAGGACCTGATGGAGTGTGGTATAACCAGGGCGAGAGCTTATTTTTGGAAGCCAATGACGTCATCGAAGCGAACGCACAATACGAGCCGTAAGTCCTCATTAAGTATACCAAATGGACAGATAACATACTACAAAACGTGTCGTTTTTTTGTTAATTTTTTTATTTATCAACCAAAAACACGTACGTCGTTAGCACAGACTTTTTGCGATGTTGGGATATTTCACTTATTGTTAATTTAAATTTGTTACGTAAAGTGATAATGAAAATTTTGAAGTTGTAGTTTTGCTTATCTGTAAAAGT
Organism: Papilio polytes; assembly: GCF_000836215.1. Classification (NCBI taxonomy): domain Eukaryota; kingdom Metazoa; phylum Arthropoda; class Insecta; order Lepidoptera; family Papilionidae; genus Papilio; species Papilio polytes. Next base: position 492,747 of record NW_013525511.1, read on the forward strand.
TTAGATAAATTTTTGTCTTGTAACTTGTCGGTAGCAAATACCTCGGCGTTCGTGTCAATGTTGGATTTCCATATTTTTTATGAACATTTTCTTACTAATTATCTCACAGTGGGGAATGTAATTTGTATTTACGATTCTAACAATTTAAATGATTGAAAACGTTAGAAATTAATTTCTTACTTAATTCAATTTCATTCGATATTTAAAATTTTAACAACGAATGAATGAATTTCTCTTAATTGGTTTGACATAGACAATGTAAATAAATGAATGATCTTTATCGTTCTTAATTTGAAATTACCAATTTTGTACAACTACACTACATTGAGACTTGTATATTATTGTCGACCTCTTCTATTCTCTTTGATATTTTATATTTACAATAAAATAATGGTACAGACGAAACCTAGTGGTTTAGAAAATAGTTAACAGTATTCGACGAATTCATTAACTCTGCTTTACGTGAGTAAGCATTATAACTTTACTAGCTTTTGCCTGCGACTCGGTCCGCGTGGAATTAAATAATAAACAAAAGTGAGTAGCCTATTGTTCTTCCAGACTATCCTCTTATCTATGCCATTTCATCGAGATCCGTTCAGCAGTTTAGGCTAGAAACTCTAACAAACATAATATGATATTAGTAAGGTAACATTTCCTTGTGAGTTTGTTTAATTTGACACACACATCATTCAGTTCATGTATAGAATGACTAAGATAAAGAGATGAATGACTCAGTAATTTCAATGCGTCATAGTTTAGGATATGGGGGCGTAATTATCTGAAATACAGGAAATATATGTAACGCAGACAATTTGTGAACCTCCATTTTGAAGTTGTTTAAAACTAGTTTATGCACGCGACTCAGGCTGCTGGAAATCGGTTGAGGAAACATTTGTATTTTTGGACTTTTGTATGTGTTCGATTCACGGAAAAACTACTGGGCCGATTTTAAAAATTCATTCACTAGTAGAAAGGTAAAAAGTTATCTGTGAGTAACATAGACTATATTTTCGAACCACTAATAAAGAGCATATTTCTGGTCCCTGGCGTTAAAGACACTAAATTTTAACTTTTCTTGGCTAATTAAAAATAAGTAGCCTATGTGTTCTTATAGACTACTATATTTATGCTAAATTTCATGGAGATCCGTTCAGCAGTTTGCTACAAACTCTATCAAACTTCCATCTGAAGTTTCGTATTTATCATACTTTATACTAATATTATAAATGCGAAAGTTTAGATGGATAGATGTTTGTTAGAGTTTGTAGCCTAAACGGCTGAACGGATTTTGATGAAATTTGGTATAGATGTAGAAGATAGTCTAGAAGAACACATAGACTACTCACTTTTGTTTTGTTTTTTAATTCCACGCGGGCGGAGTCGCGTGCGAAAACTAGTAATATAAATAAAATGATAGTTACAAACGCTGACTGACGTTAAAAGATTTTTAAGTAGCTGTTACCTGAGGCGCCAGCGTGGAATTTAAAAAGCCTATATTACTCTCGCAATCATCAGCTATCGTCCAGTAAAAGTTACGGTCAAAATCAATCCAGCAATTCCGTAAACCTGAACAAACGCAGACGTGCAGACAGAAATAATAACAAAAAATCGTTATAAGACCGGTCGCACAACAGTTGTGCGATTGTCGACTGTCGCAATTCAACTGTTTAGTTGCACAACTAACGAGTAGTGTACCATTCAAGCTCTTAGAAACCGGGACTAAATGGTTGTGCTATAATTTAGTTCCTTTGTCTTAGAACTTTATTTCCTAGAATTTCTTTGTCATCGGAATGCAGTAAACATTCTACCGCCAGACACGTGAGCAAACACACAGACAGGAACGGCTCTGTATCACAAGCAAACAGTCAATATATGTACGGAGATATACATTGATATATTGTATTTAAAAAAAATTATATCCTAAAGTAATAAATGTAGAAAATAACGGTATAGTAGTAATTTAAATGTATACAAAACGTTTAATAACTTTGTGAGAGGATCTGAATTAGAGGCTATTTTATTTATTTACGAGCAGTCGCCCGCAAACTTCGTTAGCGCAAATTTGGACTACCAAAAAAAACTAAAAAAAAAGTAGCCTATAATATGCCTATCTATGTCAGCTACCCTCAGGTGAAAGTCCCGTCGAATTCGACCCAGCCGTTTCGGAGATTACCCGGAACAAACGCGGCTTGCGGACAGACAGACAAAAAAAATTTAAATGCCATTTTCGTTATCAGCAACGCAAATACATCATCTTCCCGAAATCTGGATTTTTTCTTTCGATATAACGAGTACAAACAGACACTCCAATTTTTTTAAACGTCAATTGCCTAATGGTTTGGGGTACGGACTATCGATCTTGAGGTCGAGCTTAGAGCTTAGTTGCAGTGGTTAAAGGAAATGTTAGTAAATTTACAAAAATCTACTAAAACTCTGAATAAAAATGTTAAATGTTATGTAACACATAATATAATATATTTTACGCTAAAAATATTTAAAATTATCGTAACGTAAGATAAACATCTTTTACGTGAACATTATCAATAGCAACCGAAATATGTAACATATCTAAAATAATCTAAAAAAACTAAAACGATAGTAAACATATACGCTGTTAAAACACCCACTTTGCGTTCAAAAGATATATATAAACTCGCATTCACGTGACAAAAAGGCGTAGGTAGAGATCGCAGTTTTAAGTGTGGACCAATTTGCAAAAATACAATTTTCTTTTACACCAAAAGTAAGCACACCTTAGATAAAATTATCGCAAAACTGTTAAGACTCGCTTTAATATCTTTGAGCTTATATGGAGGTGCGTACCACTCGATTGTTAGTTGGGCAACGAAACAGTTACATTAACTAAAACAATCGACAATCGCAAAATAGTTATGCGCCCGCTCTAAACAAGAATTAGGGAAGACTGGGGGAGACGTTGTACTGGATATTTCCCTTTCCTATATACCCTCCCCAGCACTTCCCCTTCTCTTCTAGTATACGTTAAACCCTTCCATCTATCCCACTTTACGTACGGGCGCAACAGTTTTCGACCTCCACATCGATCTTCCGTCACCTCAGTCATCATTTGACACAGTCCATCTCTTCCCAGGACTCAACATTTTCATCGTCTCCCCTTTTTCTTTCCCAGAGGAGAATGCTTTATGCATACTCCGTGCCTCGGGGCAGGCACGAGAGTTATGTGGGATTTTCCCCATAATGGGGCATACCAACTAATGCCCTCTGTTCCCTCCTGGCCATTGTGTGGGACGCCACGAGATCGCTTTCGCTGGCTACCCCGATGCCCCACTGACCGCTCCGGGAAGGGGCCCTCAATGCTTCCCAATAAATTGGGACGCTGCGCCCTAAGGCGTCCCTCTGAGACGGCACCGTGCAAAGCAGGTGCTGTCATCATCTCCCCTAGCTTATCCTACTCCCGTAGTATCGGCGCACCGGTTTTTATCCTCCAAAAAAAATCTACCATACGTCATCTCAGTCACTCTCTTCTTGATCATGTCGTCTTTTACACAATCTATCTCTTTTTATATCTACCTCTGCCGGTGTACTCATAACTAACGTTCTCCTTGTTACATGCATAACATACCATGCTAAGCTACACCTTAACATCTCAACCATTGGGGCTACTCTCAAACTTCCACAAATTTATTTAATTCTTGAATAGTAGAATCGGCAATTCAACGTATCCAGATGGCCTCTTAACGCGTATATAGGCGTAACTTCAGATATTTATAGGCACGCTCCATCTGGCGTGTACAAATCATAATTAAACGTATCTTTTGTAGTTGAAGAATTTAATTCGCTTCCCACCTTGGATAGCATACGCTAAGCTAGTGTGCAATTTTGAAGGTCAAATTTCACTAAAACGAATAAGAAATAAAGGTTCTCTATGTAATAAAATGTGTAATCATACTATCATACTTCATAGTAATGTTATAAATGCGAAAGTTTAGATGGATGGATGTTTGTTACAGTTTGTAGCCTAAACGGCTGGACGGATTTCTATGAAATTAGGTATAGATGACGAGGATATTCTGGAAGAACACATGGGTACTTGCTTTTGTTTTTTATTTATTCCACGCGGACGGAGTCGCGGGCGAAAGCTAGTAAATTAATAAAATGGTAACATTACTTTTGTCTTAGTTTTTCTATATTTTGTCGGAAAAATTAAAATTACCACTGGTAAAGATTTTTTATGCCTCAATCTATACTCTATACTAACATTATAAAGAGGAAAGATTTGTATATTGAAATAACTCATAAATTATTAGGACGATTTCAAAAAATCTTTTAAAATTAAAAAGTTACGTTATTGCTATGTTTTTTTTTACTTTTTTTAACTCCACGTGGGCGAAGTCGTGAGCAACAGCTTAGCAGCTAGTAACTTAATAAATCTTACGGGTTTATTTATTCCACTGCGTATGAAATTTAGATAGCTAGTCTTTCTAGTATTATAAATGCGAAGGATTAATATTGTAAAGACTAGTTTGTAGCCTAAACAGCTGAAAGGACCTCGCTTGTCATATATGAAGAGTATCTGAACAAACACACTGCATTACTTTCGATTTTTTCATACTTCTCGAACGGAGTCACGGGCGAGAGCTAGCAGTAAGTTATCATGAGCTTATCTGAATGTCTTACTACTTAATTGCGCCAAATGAGATGTAAAATGATACGACAAAACGTTGTTTGAATAGAAATTAAAATAGCAGTTTTATCTCATACTATCAAAATATCGTTTAAATTTTTCTATGTTAATTATGTTTCTGTTTTAGTATTTTTTTAACGTCGGTAGCTCAGTGGTTAAGGCATTTGTGTTGTAATCTACAGGTCTTAGGTTCGATTCCCGCCGTACCAATGTGATTTCCGATTTTTCGAATTTTCATATGTACATTTACCCGACGTTCTTACGACGTTATTTTTTTAAATTATAGAGGTTTTTAAGTTATCGAGCTTCTACTGTATTTGTATTTTTGTATGTATTGAAATAACTCGAAAATAACTGGGCTGATTTCTAAATTTCTAACATCATTTAAAAACTCCGTTAACAGTAACTTAGACTATACTTCTTATATTATGTTCACGCGGACGAAGTCTCGAGCAACAGCTAGTGTGTATAGTAGAAAAAGACTTGAGTTATCTAATGTGATGTAAATATATATATAAGGATCGGAAAGGAAATGGATTTGACGGTGTAGGAGACGCATAGGAAGGGGAAATGTTCTCTTTATGTGCGTCTCCTCCGTCAATCAAGGGTCGGCAACGTATCTGCAATTGCGGATGTTTATGGGCAGCGGTCGCTTTTCATTTCGGTGGATTCAGGTGACCGCTTGTTCGTTTGCCTCCTTATATTATAAAAAAAAAATACTTTTCGTATTAGACCCTTACGAAGTCTGGGCAGTTAATATCTAAAACGGAAAAGTGTTGTGGGGAATTACCCGTATATCGTATTCGCGTTCACATGAAGTTAGTTCATTGATATTCAATGAGGCAGTCCCGGGTTCGATTCCGAGGTCATTGGTTAGGTTTCGAATGCTCTGTTGAATTTACGCATTTAAGATTGATAAATCAGACAGCGTATTTTAAATGCAATTGTCTATGTCTAGACATACGAAACCCAAACGACACTTTTATATACGAATTCAATGGTTATAAGAAATCATAGCTTGGTAGTACAGGGTAAGGTGGAGGGCACCAGACCTAGAGGAAGATCGCCTATGAGATGGACTGACCAGATTAGAATGGCTATGGAAGTACCTTTGCATTAATGTGCGAAAAAAGCAGCGTACAGGGAGGAGTGGCGGCGGCTTGTGAAGCGGGTCACTGATACGTGATAACCACGACGAGTCTGTAAAGACTCAAGCGACAAAAAAAAGAAGAAATCATAATTAAAGCGACACCTATGACTATACTATCGCACAACTGTTTAGTCTTGCTTTGATTCCTATGAGCTTATATGGAGGTACACTTCTTGATTGATAGTTGTGCAACTAAACAGTTGAAAGTTACGAAACAATCGACAATCGCACAACAGTTGTGTGGTAGTTTATTATCGTTTTAAAAAGTCAGCTACTGGTACAATACGTTTACACATGCCAGTGTCGTCGACGTGTCAGGCGAGTTACGTGTTCTGTCGACCTGTCGCTTAACTTGCATGTCGCTTACAGAATCAAATAACATTCGAACTACTTGTATATGCTGGCAAGTAAGTTGGTAAATTGATGATACCACTGTCACTGTCAGAATACACGTGATTTTCAAGGAAAAAAGGATAAAGATGCAAATATTTCGACAATAAAAACCCACGCTATACTACAATCCTCGTACACGCGCTTAGAAACAAATACAGGCGGATTGTTTGCCGAGAATTCCGAGACAATTGTTCGCTATGACATCACTAGCGCCTCAATTTGACGGCGAGTAAACACGCGCTAGTGATGGGAACATCGCCTCGTGATTTATATCGATAGTGTAAATATTGTATTTTTATTACATACTAGCTTTCGCCCGCGACTCCGTCCGCGTGGATTTAAAAAAAACAAACGACAAACAGACTATCCTCTACATCTATACCAAATTTTATCGGGATCCGTTCAGCCGTTTAGGTGTGTTGATACATGTTGAGTTTAGGATTCGCGATTGAACATTTTTAAAGCCCGTTATATAGCGTATATAGGCAAAACTAGGTTATCATTTCCCCATTAAACATCAGTTTGTGTGTTCAGTTAAAAATGTCAATGTAAACTGAGCCATCAACTTGCCCTTATCCCTTATGGAGGGTCGGCACAGTATGTGCTGCTCTTCCATACATCTCTATCAGCCGTCATATCTGAATCCATTCCTTTCTTAAGCATATCCTCTTTCACACAATCCATCCATACTTACTTCGGTCTTCCTCCACGTTTGTAGCCAACAACACAACACATTCATCCTTACACTTTATGGTTTATTCCATCGTCTCGCATATGTCTATACCACGCTAATCTTTTGCTTCTCAATTCCTCCACCACTAGCGCTACTTTCCAACTTAATAGTTCAACAAACAAACGCAATATATTTCTGTACCAATAACTGCATATGTTTTTAACTTTTCAAATTAACAAAGATCATTCAAGTTATTTTAAAAAACAATTGAATGTTGCAAATTCTTCGAGATTAATATTTACTTAGGAGTCATCGTTAATTATGTTTTTCAGTTGTAACTACTTACAATAACATAAACGTATCTATTACTGACATCTCAATGTTTGATACTGAGTCATCCAATTAGCGCTGGCTATCTAATAGTGTTGTGCGGTTTATCGACGTTTTTACCTATTATTTTTGATACTGGAACTGCACCTTTATTGACGACTAGCTGTTCCCGTGCGACTTCATCTATACTATTATAATAAAGCGTAAACACACACTTTTTTGTTGCCTAAGATGTCAGCAATTACAGCATATTTTTCAACAATTCTTCAAAACTAAATAATGAAATAAAATTTTTATAATTATATTTCATCCGCATATAATTATGAAAATTTAATTTTATTGTTTACATTTGTCAAATTATCAATTGCAAATGTCAAAATGACATCATGACAAACCATGGCAACCTTGCTTCCTTGATGTTGGCAGCAACTTATGGTCTCTTTCCCACATTAGGGTTTTTATCCAAAATATTTACCTTCAAAGTTTAATAGCATGAAAATATATAGCCTAAAGCGTGACGTAAGTGTAGGGCTTTTTATTAAAAAAGAATTATTGAAAAATATGCTGTAATTACTAACATGTTAGGCAACACAGAAGATTGTGTTTACGCTTTATTACAATAGCATAGATACTAACGGTATACAAAGGTTGAGGAAGATCGAAGAAACTATGGATGGAATGTGTGAAAGAGGATATGCTTAAGAAAGGAGTGGAGATACGACGGCTGATAGAGATGTATGGAAGAGCAGCACATACTGTGCCGACCCTCTGTAAGGGATAAGGGCAAGTGGATGATGAGGAACGGGATAGAAGATCATGATCTCTCGCAGTGGCTTAGCAGGTTTCCGTCCTCCAAAACTCAATCATCCGTCTTCTCAGTCACTTCTAGATGTCACCTTTCACGCAATCTCTTTCTATGTCTACGTCTACCGGTACCGCTCTACCTATTCATAACTAACGTCCTTCTTGTTAAGTGAATAAAGGGATAGATGATGTACAGAATACGCTAATTTTGTTTTTTAAATCTATCGAAATCTAACGACCACTAGTGAAGTGTGTTTATCTTTAACATGAAGATATATCGATAAAGTTGATCAAAAGATCGTCCACACAGATATCACGAAAGCTCTCAATCTTGTTTTATCAGAATCTCGAATCTAACAAACGTCAGCTGTTATCAAGGATTAACGATAAACGCATTGGTTTTTACGATTTATATTATTTACAGTCAAAGACGTTTATTTCCTACCCACATTATCTTTGTTATGTCGATAGCTAGCATTCCACAACCGTGCGGTTTTCAATACGAATTAGGGTCCTTCAAGAAGCGAGCCTATAATTTCCTGAAAGACCAGCAACGCATTTGTAGTTCCTCTGGTGTTGCGGTAAATGGGCGTCGTTGACCACCTCTCCTCGCCGTTCGTTTGCCCCCTTCTATAAGAAACAAAATCAACTATACATCCCCACCGAGAGGCTCGGAACCCTAAGTAGAGTAAGGCCTTAGTCTTTATGTGCGTCTCCTCCGTCAATTAAGGGTAGGCAACGCATCTGCAATTTGCAGATGTTTATGGGCATCAGTCGCTTTCCATTTGTGGATTCAGGTAGCCGCTTGCTCGTTTGCCAACCTTATATTATAAAAAAAAAACACGCTGGCCAAGTGCGGGTTGACTTCACAGATGTCCTTGAATTTCTTCATCTATGTGCTGGCACAATGTTCACCGTAAAAATGTTGGGTGAATGTACATATGAAAATTCGGAAAATTGAAATACACATTGGTACAGGATTCGAATCCAAGACATGTAGACAAGTCAAGTGCTTAAACTAGGCACCGATATATTCCCTACCCACTGTAATTAAGTCGAAATTTAGTCATAGAAATATACTAAAGCGTGGAATTATAGCTCTTATGGTGATTGTTATACAAATCTCGATTTTAAACGGGAAGTGAATTAAATTCTTTATCCAAGGCATTCCAAAGATAAACAGACAAATATAAAAATAAAAGATAAGTTTATCTTTCTTATATAAATGCGTTAGTCTTTTAAAATTCGTACTGAAGGAATTATTACATAAGCGTGTTTGTTTTCAGAAATATGCTTTTCATTTATCTATACTGATGTTATAAAGAGGAAAGATTTGCATTTTTGTATGTATTGAAATAACTCAAAAACTGGTCTTGATTTCAAAAATTTTTCACCACTAGAAAGCTACGTTATCACTGGGTAACTGTATTTTTTAATTTTGGGCCGGCAAAGTCGCGAGCAACAGTTAGTACAATAAACGGAAACTTCAGAAACACAGTGGTAGAGCCCGCTTTAACATCTTCGCACGAATGGATTTGCCCGGTGTAATACTACGACCACACAGAAAATAGACGTAGAAGCAATTCCGCGTTTCGTCTGATAAGTGTGGTGCCGGAGGCCTAATTTTAGTCCCTTTCCCTTTCTAACCTCTTCTTACGAGCAAAGGATGGGAAGAAAAAGTGGATTTGACGGTGGAGGAGTCGCATAGTAAAGGGAAATGTCCTCTTTATGTGCGTCTCCTCCGTCAATTTAGGGTAGGCAACGCATATCCAATTGCGGATGTCTATGGGCAGCGGTCGCTTTACATTTCGATAGATTCAGGTGGCCGCTTGCTCGTTTGCCACCTTATATTATAAAAAAAAAAACAGTATAAATGAGTTGCTATTCTACTTGGCTAAATTGCTACAATAGAACAAACTAGTCTTATCTAAACCGTTGTAACGCTTCCCATACAACGTAAACATCATAACAAACCATTACCAAATAGTTATAAATAAAATTGAATCGACCCGTCCGTCCGTCGCGCCTACAATTACGTTGATTGAATTCAATGAATGGCGTATGACAACAGGGGGGCCACAATAACACAAACAAACCAAATGAATATATAATACAATTTAATTTTGCGCATTTACTTAGTGAAAGTCACAGTAAAAGTTATAGTCATATGCATTTTTTACTTTTCCATTAACTTGATGAAGGCTCGAAAATGTACATCACTAGCTGTTGCTCGCGTCTTCGACTGCGTGAAATTAAAAACATAGCCTATATTCCTCATTGCTAACGTAGCTTTGAATGGTGAATGAATTTTTGAAATCGGCCCAGTACTTTTTGAGTTATTTTACATACAAAAATGCAAATCTTTCCTCTTTATAATATTACTAGCTTTTGCCCGCAATTCCGTCCGCGTGGAATTAAAAAAAGCGAGCAGCCTATATGTTCTTCCAGACTATCTTCTACTTCTATGCATAATTTCAAAGAGATCCACTTTAAGCAACGCAAATGTCTGCCCGAAATCTGGAATTTTCCATTTGATATTACAAACAGACACACCAATTTTATTATATGTATATATGTCAGGTCTGGTTTATTTGAATCTACCTGTTCTGTACAGTTTGGACAGTGACGTCATAGCTGATTTCCTGTTATCGATCTCGCATCAAGCTTTTGTTTGCGTGAGTTCAGTAGCACCATATGACCTCATTCGTCGATGCATTGTGTTTTTGAGTCTGACTCATTTGTCTGATAGGAATTTGAATAGTGTTCTAAATTCGTTCCATACCAATCCATTGACTAAACTGTACAAAACTGTTGTGCGATTTTTTCGTAGCCTTCAACTGTTTAGTTGCACAGTTAAAAATCGAGTGTTCGCACCTCTATAACCTCATAGGACTCAAAACGCGACTGAACAGTTGTGCGATAGTTTAGTCAGAGAAGTGCGAGCTCTAAACGACTGAATCGATTTTGACGAGATGTCCAATTCGTCTTCTTCGGTTTGTCATAGGGTATATCGACACAAAATATAAATAGCAGAAGCAAGAATTGGGGTATTTCCCACCAGTGGCTGATAAAGGCTCAGATTAAAAATCACGTTACATGAAATACAAAATTCTTGTTCCACTGGTTTAAAATTTAGCAGACAATTTCAATCTGGTAAAAAAATACAAAAAAGTGAAAACATCGATTACAAATCTGATCCGCTTTTTTAATTTATTTTATTATTTCTGCGTAAATGTGACAATATCAAGAAGGTGACTGAGATGACGGATGATAGAGTTATTTGGTGGAAACCCGGTGCGCCGACCCTACCAGAGTAGGATAAGGCAGGGGAGATGATTGCGTACATTGAGACAATGTACAAACATTATGTTACTTTTACCTTCATAAATAATTAGTCTGTCAATTGTTTGGTTTTATCGCTTTTCAATTCGCGTGTAACCCAGTTATCAAGGTTGGATGACAAAATGACCTTTTAGTTATTTACTAGCTATTTCCCTGAGGTGCACTTGTTTTTTTAATTGAAAAAAAAAATAAATGCGATTTTCGTTAATAGCAACGCAAATACACCATTTTCTGGAAATTTGTAATTCTTCTTTTGATATTACAATCAGACACTTCAATTTTATTATCATCATCACCAGCTCACTATACGTCCCCACCGAGGGGCTCGGAGCCTACCCTAATAAGGGGTGTCTAGGCCATAGTCAACCACGCTGGCCAAGTGCGGGTTGACTTCACACATATATTTGAATTTCTTCGCCGATATGTGCAGGTTGCATCACGATGTTTTCCTTCACCGTAAGAATTTTATTATATGTATGTATAAATTTAGAAAAAGATGTTGTTGAACATTTGTTTTTATTTAGGAATAAATCAACGTTAATATAATGATACGGCTGATTTCTCGCTTAAATATTTACATAGGTATTGTGATATAGTTAACATAGTATTAAATGCAAAGAAAACTGTTATCATATACTGTTTGCAGATATATTTAGTTCTTTAGCACTTATACTTGGGCAATGTCATAACAAATATCATATAAATATTATAAATGCGAAAGTTACGTTGGATGGATGTTTGTAACCTAAACGGCTGCACGGATCTTTATGAAATTTGGCACAGGTTTAGAGCTTAGTCTGGAAGAACACATAGGCTACTTTTTATCCCGGGAATAGTTACGGTTGCCGTGGGATTCATTAATATAGTTTTTTTTAATGTTAACTCTATCATTCTGCAACGGTTCAACATATCTTATTGAAATTTGGCACAGATATGAAACAAAGTCTGGAATACACATGGAATAAATTCATCCTCGAGAAATGTCCGGTTCCCGAGGGACACATAGCTTTTTGTTATTCACAAAGTTCCTATGTTTTCTAATATCACGCGTACGAAGTCGTGGGCAAAAGCTAGTAAGTATATAAATGTACTGTACAAGTGTTTGAAATCTAGGTCTTAAGACCTAGATTTTAAAGTGTTAATACCTTAAGATAATAATCTTTATCAATGTTAATTAAATAAAGAGGAAATATTTGTTTAAATATCTACTTTTTCCTCTCGTTCAGGAACAGGCAAGTTTTAAAAAGTTATTACTTGCTGCAACTTTTTAATTTTTACTCAATAACTATCCCATGCTTCTTAAGCTTAAGGGACAGATCTACAAGTCCATCATAAGACGTGTCGTATTGTATGGAACTGTATGTTAAGATGGATGTGTGGTGTGACAAGAATGGATAAAGTAAGAATGTGTACATTAGAGGAAGTTTGAAAGTAGCGCCAGTGGTGGAGAAATTGAGAAGCAAAAGGTTAGCGTGGTATGGACATGTTATGCGACGAGACGATGAGGACATGACCCTCTACTGAGCTGATTGGCCAAGAGCTTGACAAAGCATATTTTGTCAAGCTCTTGACTTGACTACGACTGTATCCCCCCCCCCCCTCCTGGCGCCAAAGCTGGAACCGCCCTTGAGTGATGGTTTGTTTTGCATTTCATTATGGTCCAGTCCAGTGAGCACAGTACAGATAAATTTAAAGTATTTGCCGTAATATCAGCGGGATAAAATGGAATTAAAATCCTTGTTTGAATATAGTTCATTCGTTATAATACTTCTTGGTCTGCTTTAGATTCCTGTCTAGACGTAACTCATCGACTTGGTCGTAAAAAATCGTATCTCATTTTATAACATGATTCATTTTACAGCTCTCTTAGCGTAATTGTAATAAACTGGAATATAAACGTAACCCAGATGTTGTTTCGCGCCATTTTTTGCCGCCATTTTACGTTTTAGTGCCGGTAAACGCTGTCTGGGTGCGCTTGGCGTCGCGCCAAAATGGCGGCCGCTGTGCGTCCCGAAACGTCACGAAATTATTTATTATTCAAGATTCTTTGCCAAGTTGGACAGTTACCATATTGCATAAAAACCGTGGACAAATATTTAATGAGCGAGGTTAAAATTGTATGGAAGTGACAATATGTTTTGATAAGTCACGTGCTGGAGGTATTTATTTCCATGCCAAAATGCACATATTTAGTCGATTTTAATAGCGATATCGCTTATTAAAAGTCACTGTCTAGATTAGCACTTTAAAAAATTGGCAATTATTTACATATTCGGCAATCAGCTCTGTATTTGTTTTAAGCGCAGGGTAAAATTCAGGACCATCTCGTAACAAATAAAGCGTAGAAATGTCCGGAATTTTTGTCTAAAAGCATAGCCATTCTATCTGCGAATTCGCGTTATTCGAAAACATAAGAAATGTGTTTTTTGCCTCCGCTAATTCATACTCGTATTCTAATTATAATTTAGTTTGGTCTTAATGTTTTAACGTCAGATTCTTAGAGCGCGCGCACACCTTTGACTAAACTATCGCACAACCGTTTAGTCGCGTCTGATTCCTATGAGCTTATATGGAAACTACTCGATTCTTAATTGGGCAACTAAACAGTTAAAGGCTCCGTAACAATCGACAATCGCACAACAGTTGTGCGATAGTTTACTCAAGGTGTGCACGCTCTAACAGTTACGTCCACTAACTTTTATACATGGACAGGCTGCAGACAGCAGCAAAGCTGTGGAATTTTGTACCTATTGAATTTACACCATTTTAGCGCTAATAAAATACAGTCAATGATCCGTATAAATAGATAGGCGATTGCTTGGAAATGATTTGATTCATTTTGGCACTGACGGTAGCGGTCGTAGATTTATCCATCTATGGACATCATTTTAGTATTTGGCCTTAAACAACTTGATTTATTAGCTGAAATATAGGACACTGCGTGCCAGTGGGCTGGAGATATGAAGTAATTAATGACTGAAATTGCCGAGTCCATTTTACTTAATGGTGTAAAGAAATTAAACTCGGCACTCCCATTTCGTGATATAGTAAACTATAGAGGTAACAGATTTGACCTTTTTACGAAATTATATAAACTTTCACTGCGTTACCCATAAATAGTTCTATAAAAACAAGGACAGGATAATCAAATCGTATTTGCATATATACATATAATAAAATTGGAGTGTCTGTTTGTAATATCAAAGGAAAAATTCCAGATTTCGGGTAGATATTTGTGTTGCCTGATAACGAAAATCGCATTTAAATTTTTTTTTGTCTGTCTGTCCGCAAGCCGCGTTTTCCGGGTAATCTCCAAAACGATTGAACCGATTTTGACCGGACTTTCACTGAAGGTTAGCTGACATAGGCGGGCATGTTATAGGCTATTTTTTTGAAGTCGCGGGCAACAGCTGGTAAATAATAACTTTAATAATTTTTTTCGGAATGTATAACTCATTTTTGTTTTCATGCCCGCTATTGCATCCGTGCGAAATTTAAAAAGAAATAAGTAAAGAAATAATCTCTTGCAATGTTTTTTATCTTTAACAAACATCGAGAATCGTTCAATCCTATTGGATTGCATAGTAACATCATAACATAACATAACATAACATTCCTCCATACAAACTTTAATGTATCTATACTATCTTCTATACTATTACAATAAAGCGTAAACACACACTTCTTTGTTGCCTAAGATGTCGGCAATTACAGCAAATTTTTGAATAATTCTTTTTTTAATAAAAAGCCTTACACGTACGTCACGCTTTAGGCTATATATTTTAACGCCTTTAAACTTAGGGGGTAAATATTTTGGATAAAAACCCTAATGTGGGAAAGAGACCATAAGTCGCTGCCAACATTAAGGAAGCAAGGTTGTCATCATGTCATATCATTTTGACATTTGCAATTGATAATTTGACAAATGTAAACAATAAAATATAATTTTCATAATTACATGCAGATGATGTCACACGGGAACAGCTAGTTAGTAATAGTTAAGGTTGTTGTTGATGTAATATAGATTATCTTATGCCTTGTAAGTGTTAAATATTTATTTAATCTTATTATTGGAGTACTGGCTTAACGCCCGGTCAAGTACTATTGGCCTATTTATTCCAAGTAAGCACTTGTATTAATTATTGTTTACTAGAGCGATTTAATTTTATTTCATACTGATACAGTAGAACCTCGATAACTTCAAAAAATAATATGTTCTCTTCCCATTAGAGCCCAAAACATCTATAATATACCCTTGATAACTTAAAACCTCTATAACTTTAAATATTTTGTGTTTCCCTTGGACTTTAACTTATCGAGTCTACTGTATTATAAATGCGAAAGTTTAGATGGATGGATGGATGTTTGTAGCCTAAACGGCTGAATGGATCTCAATGATATTTGGTACAGATGTACAGGATAGTCTGGAGGAACACATAGGCTACTTACTCGTTTTTTTTTATTATTTCAATTTCACGCGGACGGAGTCGCGGGCGAAAGCTAGTGTTTTATAAATGCGAAAGTTTAGATGGATTGATGTTTGTTAGAGTTTGTAGCCTAAACGGCTGAACGGATCTTGTTTAAATTTCGCATAGATTTAGATAGACTGAAAGAACACATCGGCTACTTTTTTTTAATTCACCCGGACGAAGTCGCGAGCTACAGCTAGTATTAATATAAAGGTCAAGACAATATTGTGTGTACTAATATAAATTCGAAACTTTGGAATAATGGATGGATGGATGTTTGTGACTACATGTTTCCAAAAATGCTTAACGGATCTCGATGAATGGAACAGATATAGAATACTGTCTGAAAGAACACAATATCTCATCATCACCAGCTCACTGAACGTCCCACCGACGGGCTCAGAGCCTACCCTAAGTAAGGGTGACTAGGCCATAGTCAACCACGCTGGCCCACAGCGGGTTGGTTGACTTCACACATATCTTTGAATTTCTTCACAGATATGTCCATCATGATGTTTTCCTTCACCGTAAGAACGTCGGGTAAATTATGTACATATAAAAATTCGAAAAAATCGAAAATCACATTGGTACAGCGGGATTCAAACCCAAGACCTGTAGATTTACTATTTTTTAATTCGCGAACAAAGTCGCGGGTAAAAGCTTGTTTATAATATTAGTGACGATAAACATATTTAAGTTATAGTCCATTGAAAAATTGTATATGCGATAAAAATTACGTGTTTATTACGATTTTAGTGAAGTAAAGATTTTAATTTATTGATGGTATTATCTATAAAATATGTTTTAATGTTTTTCTGATAGGAAGATAACGTTTTTCTCGAATTTATAGTCAAAGAATTTAATTCGCGACCCACTTATCGACTACTGTCACGAGCTATATTGCACGTATGTTGCTATGACGTATTTAAGAAATACAAGTGGTCAAACAAGAAAATCCGGTGAGAGAAGCACTGCTTTCGATTCTGAAAATATGTCAAATATAGCCATAAAAGTTAAAATACATGACTACAGAACAAAAAGGGGTTTATGACATATTTTGTCAGACTATCCTAATTTAGTTCAATTTGTCTCCTCGGGGTTAGATATCCATGTCGGTGATAGCTTTATGACTATCAAATGATTTGAAAAGGAAATGGATAGGAAATATATGTCCTCGACTAAAATAGCGCACAACTGTTTAGTCGCTCTTTGATTCTTATGAGCTTATATGGTGCGCACAATACTCGATTTTTAGTTGTACAACTAAACAGTTGCTGCGAAACAATCGACAATCCCTAGCTTAGTCAAAGGTGTGCGCGCTATAAGGGTAGCCATATCTATACTAATATTATAAAGAGGAAAAATTGGTATTTTTGTCTTTTTGTATGCATAGAAATAACTCAAAAACTACTAGGCAGATTTCTAAAATTCTTTAACTATTCAAAAGCTACTTTATGTCTGTGTAACATAGGTTATATGTTTTAATTTTTTTAATTCCATGTGGACGAAGTCGCGAGCAGTAGCTAGTAATAAACAGTTACTAACAATTGTGTCTTGTTACAGATCAGAAATCGAAAGCGATGACGACAATGAGGTCGACATTGACAATGTTGACAAAAAGCTGACAGACGCTAAACTGGAAGTATTCGATGATATCAAATATCTCGATGATTTGGACGTCAACCGACACGGTGTTGAACAGAGCGATCTCATTATTGAAACATTCGCATATCCAACGAATACGGATAAAATAAGAATTAAACGTCAAATTGAAACAGATAATACAACTGAATTGGATAAAGGGGATGTTACCTTAGATAATGCGTCTGTGGTAACAGGTAGTCTAGGAGCTAAAGTGTTTACCAATGGTAACGTGAAAGTAATGGGTTTAAGAGTGGAAGAAGGAGAGAAGCCTAAAATAGTAGATGGTTTACCAAGTGTTTTGAGAGAATATCTGTTTACTGTAAGATTGTTTGGGGAAGGATTTACTGAGAGCACAGAAATTGCCTTCACTCATATACCAGCGGATTATGGAACACAATGTGTGTTTCTTCTGCCCGGAGAACATAAGGTAAGGTTTACACCCAACTAGCTATCGCTCGCAACTCCATCCGCGTGGAGTTAAGAAAAAAAAACACAAAACCAAGAGCCTATGTGTTCCTCCAGACTATGTTCTACATCTGTGCTAAATTTCATCCAGATCCATAGAGCCATTTAGGCTACAAAGTCTAACAAACATCTATCTAAACTTTCGCATTTATAAGTATCACTAGTTTTCGCCAGCGACGTCATTCGCGTGGAAATAAAAAAAAAAACAAAAGTGAGCACTCTATGTGTTCTTCCAGACTATCCTCTACGTATCTACCAATTTTCATCGAAATCTGTTCAGCCGTTAAGACTACAAACTCTAACAAACATCCATCCATCTAAACTTTCGCATTTATTATATTAGTATGATTAGTGTGATTGACAAAGACGGTACGATGTATGTTGCATTTTTAAGTATGTAAATTCCGTTGTAACGGCCTACAATCTAAAAGACTGTTCAGATTTTGACAAATGAGGTGTCATTTGACTCGTATTCTTCTCCGAAGTGTCAAGGGGTATATTACATCGGAAAAAAACTCATATATTGGAATTCCTCATAAACGAGGTTTAGGCTAAGCGCCATCTGTAAATGCCTTTTCTAGGCAAACAGTGGCCATTCAGTCACAAAAAAAATCATACATCGGATGGACGTGAGAATTTATACTTCACTGGCTTTTTGTTCTTTAACCGACTACCCAAAAGAAGGAGGTACTCAATTCGTCTGTATGTTTTTTTATCCATTAAAACCTGTCAGTCACATTTTGTAGGTAAAATGTTAACAGTTGGACTGTTAGTTAATGTTTTGCCTTCACAGGTTATATTAAGATTGGGCGCACACCTTTGGCAAAACTATCACACAACTGTTTTGCGATTGTCGATTGTTTCGCACCCATTCAACTGTTTAGTTGCACACTTAAATATCGAGTAGTGTTCACCATATAAGCACATAGGAATCAAAGCGAGAAACAGATTTGCGTTAGTTTAGTTAAAGGTATGGGCTCTTGAACAATTAACAAATTAATATTGAAATCTGTCCACCAGGTTAAGGAGATAACAGAAGATTCAGCACTGTTTGAATTGATAGCACCAGCATTATCCGAAGACAACCGATTCTATATCTGTGCTAGAAATGCCAACGGCTCCTTCTACCACCAAGGTAGTGAACGATGGAAGATTCTAGCAGTTCACGATAAACTGCTCCCTCTTTGGGCGTCTTTGATTCTTATCGTCATCCTCTTGATGCTGGCGTCCCTCTTCTCCGGTCTTAACCTTGGTCTTATGGCTTTAGACAGAACTGAATTGAAAATCATTGCGAATACAGGAACTGAGAAAGAAAGGAAATATGCTCGCGCTATAATGCCTGTTCGTGCTCATGGGAATTATCTTCTTTGTACAATTTTATTGAGTAATGTAGCTGTGAACAGTACGTTTACGGTAATTTTGGATGATTTGACGTCGGGTGTGGTAGCGGTTATAGGGTCAACTCTAGCGATCGTGTTTATAGCTGAAATTACCCCGCAAGCTATTTGTGCGAGACATGGATTGCTTATTGGTGCGAAGAGTATTTGGATTATGAAGGTAAGTTTATTACTAGCTGTTGCTCGCGACTTTGTGCACATAAAATTTAAAAATGTAGATTATGTTATTCAGCGATGACGTAGCTTTCTAATGGTAAAAGAATTTTTCAAATCTGCTCAGTATTTCAAATCGTACTAATCATTTTTTTTTTGGCGTTTGAAAGGGAATATTCCAAAGATACCTCGCCCGCAAAAGGAAGGCAGGGTTATGTAGGATTTGACCCAAAATCCCCTTGGTGGCCATCAACAAGTGACAGTTGAAGGTTCCGGGATCAAGGAACACAACAGAACCGTCGGCTATACATGCAAATCTATCCTCTTTATATGGGCGTCACAGCCATGTTATGCTTTAATAAAATATAATCTTCATTGCCTCTTATGTTTTCTTCCAATTTGCACAGAATAACCTTACCAATATGGCCGTCGTGTCGTCGAACTAATGCAACACCCTTGTTTTGACATCCGACTAGTATCCGATTATTAACATAAGCACAATTACGACATTTTAAAACCATGTCATAAATATTTTAAATAATGTTTTGGACAATTACAAAGCTTATATCGTTATTTCAAATTATGACAAATGATATTGATTTATAGCACAGACTAATAACCTTCAAGAATACAGAATACATCAAAATAGTTAAATAGCTAACATTTATAACATCGGTATAGATTTTGATTTTTTGGCAAAATTGTATAATATTCTTCAACTGAAGTAAATAATCGATCTCTGTATTATTGATTTTACGTGTTTGATTATTATTAGTGAAAATATCATCTATATTCTATCTATACTATTAAAGAGGAAAGTTTTTAATACTTTGTTTGCAATAGACTCCGAAACTACTAAACTGATTTCGAAAACTCTTTCATCATTAGAAAGCTACGTTACCAATGAGTGACATAGAATATATTTTATTAGAAAAAAAGGTTAAAAAACATTAATAAATATAGTATTTTTAATCCAGGCGAAACTGGGTCAATTCATTAGTATCGAATATTTTTAATACAAACCTTAGTACTTTAAATATTATTAATCCGTTTAGAAAGATTTTAGGGTAAAATTATAATGTACTAGCTTTCGCCTGCGACTCCGTCCGCGTGGAATTAAAAAAAGTGAGTAGCCTATGTGTTCTTCCAGGCTATCCTCTACAAGTGTACCAAATTTCATCGAAATCTATCCATCAGTTTAGGCTACAAACTCTAACAAACATCCATCCATCTATAATTTCGCATTTATAATATTAAGTATGAAGTTGACTGTATAGGGTTTTTTATATAAATAATTATTGTGTTTGTTTTTAGATTGTTATGGGTATATGTGCGCCCCTAGCATGGCCTACTAGTAAACTCCTAGATTACTTCCTAGGAGAAGAGATTGGTACGCACTATAACAGAGAAAGACTAAAGGAGTTGGTCAAGGTAGGTGACATCGTAAACAAAGGCTCCTATGTAAACTGTAGTAAGTCACAATTTTATGATTTACAATGTGATGTGTGTGTGACCATGCTATCCAATTCTAGAAATCCTGAGAATGACTGAGAGAATCATTAACTCGATTATCGATTTCAAAATTTCAAATGTTCTATACATAAAAAGAACTCTCAAACGATATTTCTTTCCTCTCAATTTCAAACGATTCTCTAGCGATTTGCATAACGGATGTTATATTATATTACGAAGTAATTTAAAATAATTATTAATAAAAAAAAACGGATGAATATTGTTTTTAAAAGTAGAATTGAATGTTTGCAACATATTAATACAAACAATAATTATGATGTAATTAAAAAAAATCATCTAATTTAAAAGTGACTCCTAGTTAATTACGAGACACCGTTGGAGACTTGGCACTCCGCCGACCGCCGACAACCGAATTAACCTCCAGTTTATAAAAATATCCACAAAACTGACTCCAGTCGACAATTTCGCACGGATTATTCGCATTTCAGACGTAACAAGGTTAAGAAATATACAGATACCAAAATTTTAATACATTAAAATAAAGATGAAATTGTCAATAATTATGATTTGACAATATCTTAGACTATTTGACACTTTTTTATTCATTCTATTATTATTTTCTTAATTTTATTCACAATTGAATGGGCACACATACTATCGGTGGAATGTTAAAGCGAGTTGAAGTGTTAAAAATTCGTTTCAGTATACGCCCGTTGTGTGTCAATGAATAATATTGCTCATTGAAAAAAAAAACGTACTCGATACTATGAAATTCATACTAAAAAGAGAATATCTATTTTCCTAACATTTTTGGTTTTGATTTAAGTACTATGACGTCATATGTCGCGGGCTTACGCATTCTTAGAGCGTACGTACACCTTTGATTAAACTATCGAACAACTTTTTAGTCTCGTTTTGATTCCTATGAGCTTATATGGAGGTGAATACACTATTCGATTTTTAGTTGTATCGACAACCACACAGTTGTGTGATAGCTTCGTTAATGGTGTGCACCCTCTCTTAAGTAATGGCTATACGGAGGGTTTATCACAAATATTCGTGAGAATATTTTCGAAACGTGATCGACATTTGTATAAGATTTGTACAAAGCCTGTATCGTTCGTAAAACACCAACAAATATTCTAGAAACTATCACTCATTTCGTAATAGACCCCATATACATATGCGTGTTTAATTTCGAATGAAATTGACGTCCATCTTGAAGTTATAACTCTTACTTCCAGGTAACGAACCACGTGAACGATTTAGATAAAGAAGAAGTGAATATTATCTCCGGTGCTCTCGACCTTCGGAAGAAGACGGTCAAAGATGTGATGACCAAGCTCAAAGACTGCTACATGCTGCCAATCACTAGTGTACTGGACTTCGAGACAATGTCAGAGATCGTCAAATCTGGTAAGAATATGTTTTTTTGTGTCTTTAAGTGTACTGTGACGTGGAAAGCGCGAAGTTTTATGAAAGAGACAAAAGATATGACTTTAATATGTAAAATAGTGCACTGCATTGACAGTATTCGTTACACGAAAGAGACAAAAGATGTGAGATTGGTTTTTTCTTTCCTTATTTACACAAAAGAGATACACGACACCATATCAGTGTCTACTATATCGATTGTAACATTTCAACACACGTTACAAGAACGAGACAAAACATACGACTCATCACCATCTCACTATACGTCCCCACTGAGGGGCTCGTTACACGAGTGAGATAAAAAGACTTTCAATGGTTTGTGGTACGGATTACCGATCTCGCGGTCAAGGGTTCGAATCCCACCATTCGACTATTGTAAACCATATCCTAGCACAAACCTATAGCTTAGTTGGAATGGTTAAAGGAAATAGTAAATTAACAAAAGTATACTATTATAAAAAAAAACATCTGTCTTTCAGGTTACTCCCGTATCCCGGTATACGAAGGTAACAGAGGTAACATTGTTACTGTGCTGTTCATCAAAGACCTCGCGTTCGTGGACCCTGATGACAACACGCCGCTGAAGACCCTCTGCCAGTACTATCAGAACCCTTGCAACTTCGTCTTCGAGGATATCACATTGGATGTCATGTTGAAACAATTCAAAGAAGGTGAGGAAAAAAATCTCTAGAATAGACTTAAAATTTCATTAATTTCACTTGAAGTCTAAGCTAGTACTTAAATAATAAGCAGTCTTAATCATATTTAAAACACTTTCTATTTTAAACACGGACAAATCTAGGTCAATACTAACTGTCGCCAATATGACGTCATCAGTAATAACGTCACACTCTCACTTTAGCCCATTGACGCTCTGGCAACGTCAACTGAATACCGATTTATGACGTATACACAGTATTTTTGGCGAGTATCCGTTCTAAATATGACAATAGAATGAGCGTTGCTTGATATAGGGGGTAAGAACCCTATTATGAGGAGAGAAGCAAAAAAGAGGGGGGTATTTGTAAAAATACCTTTTTTGTCTGCTACCGAATGTCTGTTCTGTTTATTTAGATATCTTGGACTAGTTCAACAATCATACTTCATACTAATATTATAAATGCGAAAGTTTATAATATTAGTATGAAGATGGATGGATGGATGTTTGTTAGAGTTTGTAGCCTAAACTGCTGAATGGATTTCGATGAAATTCTGTATAGACGTAGAGGATGGTCTGGAATAACACTACTCACTTTTGTTTTTTTTTTAATACCACGCGGACGGAGTCGCGAGCGAAAGCTAGTTTAATCTATTTTCGTGGCATAGTCCGTTATAGTTAAGTCTTCTTTCTTACTAATTGCTTCATATTATCGAACAAAGTCACAGTGTATCCCTAAGAAATGTATATATTTTTCTTTTTTTTCTCTATATATATACAAATGCCAATTTTTTGCCAACAACATCTAACCTTACTGAACCTCTGAATTCTTTCGTATCACATATTTCATATAACATAAATAAACAGAACGGATGTTACAACGATAGAGTTTGTTCTATTATTTAAAAATACACCTAAAGTTATAAGCAAATCGAGTTATTTTCCTATATTTCGATTGTTTCTGTTTGAAGGTCACAAAGGTCATATGGCGTTCGTACAGCGTATTGAAGAAGGAGACGGAGATCCAGTGTACGAGACTGTTGGCTTGGTGACTTTAGAGGATGTTATAGAAGAGATGATCCAGGCTGAGATAGTAGACGAAACTGACGTTATAAGTAAGTATGACTACGATACCAGGTTTACAGTGGTAGTGCCCGCGTTAACATGTTAGCAGTGCAGGGCTCGCCCCCAGTAATACCACGACCACACAGAAGACAGGCGTGAAGTGGAAGCAATTCCGTGTACAGTCTGATGAGTGTGGTGCCGGAGACCTAATTTAAGTCCCTTTCTCTTTACCATCCCTTATAAGGCGAGGATGGGAAGAGGAAGATTTGACGCTGGAGGAGATGCATAGGAAGGGGAAATATCCTCTTTATGTGCGTCTCCTCCGTCGTATAAGGGTAGGCAACGCATCTGCAATTGCGGATGTCTATGGACAGCGGTCGCTTCGCTATTTTGGCGGATTCAGGTGGCCGCTTGCTCGTTTGCCACCTATTATATAAAAAAGACCATTGATTCTGAACTACTTATTCCCTTAACAAACGTTAGCCAATGGCAAAACCTTTATTTTAATTACTTCTGATAGGCAAACGCAAGAGTACTAAGTATTCATATTAATGTTATAAATGCGAAAGTTTAGATGGATGTTTGTTAGAGTTTGTAGCCTAAACTGCTGAAATTCGATGAAATTTGGTATAGACGTAGAGGGTAGTCTGGAAGAACACAGCCTAATCACTTTTGTTTATTTAAATTCTACGCGGACGAAGTCGCGGGCGAAAGCTAATCTATACTATTATAATAAAGCGTAAACAGACACTTCTTTGTTGCCTAAGATGTCAGCAATTATAGCATATTTTTGAATAATTCTTTTTTTAATAAAAAGCCCTACACTTACGTCACGCTTTAGGCTATATATTTTCACGCCATTGAACTTAGGGGGTAAATATTTTTGATAAAAACCCTTATGTGGGAAAGAGACCATAAGTTGCTGCCAACATCAAGGAAGCAAAATTGCCATATTTTGACATTTTCAATTGAATTTGACAAATGTAATCAATAAAACAATTTTCATAATTCCATGCGAATGAAGTCGCACGGGAACATCTAGTATTTCATAGTTTTTCAAGCTGTGAATTCCTTATTGCTTCACTGCGAACATACCGGGTATAAACCCTTTCATTATATCGACTCGTGTTAACCTTTGTTAAACAAAAACTGTATTCCTATCTGCTATATTTGACGTTATATTTCAGGTGACAACCGCACTAAGAAGAGACTAGCTCGTCCCCTCAATAAATTCCAGGATCTAGCATCATTCGCTGGTCATCAACCGCACCGAGTGCACGTGTCTCCACAGCTCGTGCTCGCCACCTTCCAGTTCCTCAGCACTAGTTAGTATCCAATCTATACTATTATAATAAAGCGTAAACACACACTTCTTTGTTACCTAAGATGTCAGAAATTACAGCATATTGTTGAATAAATCTTTTTTTAATAAAAAGCCCTAAACTTGCGTCATGCTTTAGGCTATATATTTTCACGCCATTAAAGTTAGGGGGTAAATAAATTGGATAAAAACTAATATGGGAAAGAGACCATATACTACAAGCTGCCAACATTAAGGAAGTAAGATTGCAATGGTATGTCATGTTATTTTAACATTTGCTATTGATAATTTGACTAATGTAACACAATAAAATTTTAATATTTTCATGCGGGTGAAGCCGTATAGGAACAGCTAGTCTTTTATAATGTCAATTCAAGGTCATTTACATCTCCGCATCCACACTTATTTAAAATATCCCAGGATATTCCAGTCGGGATATATAAAATGCGAAAGTTTAGATGGATGTTTGTTAGAGTTTGTAGCCTAATCTGCTGGGATTTCGATGAAATTCGGATACTCTGGAAGAACACATAGGCTACTTACGTTTGGTTTTTTTTCACGCGGACGGAGAAAAGACGCGTAAAACCTGTCATGATGTATCGATCTGAATGTTTGGCAGTAAAAGGGACGGATGAAAGGACATATGGCAGAAATGCGTATATTAGAGGAAGTTTGAGAGTAGCCCCAGTGGTAGAAGGTTAGCATGGGGGCATGTTATGAGGAGGGATGAATCGCATGTAGCAAAGACGTTAGTTATGAGTGTGGAGGTACATCGGTAGAGGTAGACATAGAAAGAGATGGATTGCGTGAAAGGTGACATGACGAAAGGGAGTGAGTGAGATGAAGTATGGTAGAGTTATTTGAAAAAAAAATACTTGTTACATCACTACGTAGAAGAAGAAAGATGAAGAAATTATCTATAGATGGTCTATAACTTGTAGGTGTGGACGCATTCCGTGCGGACATGATCTCTGAGACGGTGCTCCGTCGTCTACTGAAGCAAGATGTTATTCACCACATTAAGCTGCGTGGGGATGAAGATAAGAACGACCTGAAACGCTACGTCTTCCAGGAGGGCAAACCGGTAAGTTATACCCTACCTCCGGAGAGTTTTTTACCCAATGGCTGTAGGTTTTTTGTAATTGACCATGAAAGAACCCCACTAGAATACGGGATACAGTTTAGTATAGAGGTAAGTTGCTTTTGCCCGATTGATTTGGTAGGGTATTTTTTGCCCGACTAATATTTTTTCCACTAAACTTACGAACGTAGTTGTTACATACTAAGGATGGTAATTTTTTTGCCCGACTAATTAGTAGGTTTAATTTTGCCCGTTTTATTTGGTAGGGTATTTATTACCCGACTGATATTTTGTAGAGTAATTTTTCTACTATACTTATGTAGGTAGTTGTTACATACTAAGGATAGTAATGTTTTTGCCCGACTAATTAGTTTGTTTAACCTTGCCCGATTTATTTGGTAGGGTACTTATTTCCTAACTGATATTTTGTAGAGTAATTTTTTCACTAAACTTACGAAGGTAGTTTATTACATACTCAGGATGGTAATGCTTTTGCCCGACTAATTAGTAGGTTGAATTTTGCCCGATGTATTTGATAGGGTATTGATTACCCGACTGATATTTTGTAGAGTAATTTTTTCACTAAACTTACGAAGGTAGTTTATTACATATTCAGGATGGTTATGTTTTTGCCCGACTAATTAGTAGGTTTAATTTTGCCCAAAGTATTTGCTACGGTACTTATTTGCCCGACTAATATTTTGTAGAGTAATTTTTGCCACTAAACTTACGAATGAAGTTTCTCGATGGAGAAAATGTTCTGAAAACTTAATCCTTCCTCACATTCGCTAAAAGTTTTAAAGACTGATTGCAGATAATGAAATAACAAAAAAAAAACTTACGAATGTAGTTACATTACACATTACATACTAAGGATGGTTATGTTTTTGCCCGACTACTTAGTAATAATAATATTTTGCTCGACTGACTCATAAAGGATATTTGTATTTGAATTACTCGGAAGGGTAAAGATTACCCGACTTATTAGTTTGTTGCCTACTGTTTAACGTATGAAGGTAATGTGTTTGCCCGACTGATGTAGTTAAGTAATTTATGCTCGACTAATTATTTTTAAAGACATATAACTGTAACAACGTAATTAAATCAGAGAGTCAGCTCATAATCTTCCATCAGAAAGGCGCGATTCCAATACTTCAAATGACATTGACAGCTGTCAGGTTGGGACGTCTATGGAATAATCTAGTGTTGCCCGATTTTATTCTCAAAGTTATTGAGAGTAACTTTTTTTCATATATTGGGGTACAATAGCACAAGAAAAAAAATGATACAGGAGAATTCAGAAGTTTTGAATAGATCTGCCATCCAGTAACAACAATCATACTAATATTATAAATGCGAAAGTTTAGATGGATGTTTGTTAGAGTTTGTAACCTATACTACTGAACGGATTTAGATGAATAAAGAGGATTGACTGAATGAACACATACTTGCATTTGTTTTTTTTAATTCGGACGGACGCTAGTAGTCGGAGTCGCGGGCGAAAGCTAGTAATAAAATAAATCTATATTTTTTTTTTATAACAAAAGGTGGCAAACGCAAGCAGAGCAAGAGGCCACCTAAATCTGCCAAAATGGCGAAGTGACCGCTGCCCATAGACATCCGCAATTGCAAATGCGTTGCCTACCCTTATCCGACAGAGGAGGAGATGCACATAAAGAGGATATTTCCCCTTCCTACGTATCTCCTCCTCCGTAAAATCCACTTTCCCTTCCCATCCTCTCCTTATAAGAAAAGGGCGGTAAAGAAAAATGGATTTAAATTAGGTCTCCGGCACCACACTCATCAAACTGTACACGGAATTGCTTCCATTTGACGCCTGTCTTCTGTGTGGTCGTGGTATTACTGGGGGCGAGCCCTGCAGTGCTAACATGTTAAAGCGGGCACTACCACTGTAAAATATTCTTACTAACTATATTTCTTGCACTTTTATTGAAATACTTCCCCAACAGGTGGATTACTTCGTACTTATCCTGGAAGGTCGTGTGGAGGTGACAGTGGGCAGAGAGAACCTCGTATTCGAAGCGGGACCTTTCACGTACTTCGGTGTGCAAGCACTCACACAGAATATTGGCGTTGGTAAGCTCTAAAAACAATTTTTTGACCGACTTCCCAAAAGAAGGAGGTACACAATTCGTCTGTATATTTTTTTTTATGTGTGTTACGGCATAACTCCGCCGCTAGTGGATCGATTTTGATAATTCTTTTTTTATCCGAAAGGTAATGCTTGCAGGTGGGTCCCATTTTTTTGTTTGATTTTTGGAGTCAAAGACTACGACGTAGTTATCTTGTTAAAGGTTCACACTACCTAATTGGACAGGATAATGGACATTCAGTACAAACGTTTTTGCTGTATCATAAGGCAAACGAGCAAGGGACCTCTTGAATCCACCAAAATGGCGAAACGACTACTCATACATTTGCCTGCAGATGCGTTGCCTACCCTTAATCGACGGAGGACACAAAGAGGATGTTTCCCCCTCCAATGCGTCTCCACGTTCCCTTCCCATTGTTTACTGAAATTTTAAAAAGGGTATGTGGGAAGGAAAAGCGACTAAAATTGGGCCTCCGCAATTAACTGTAGGCTCTGCAATACCTCGACCTCACAAGACGTGAAATGAAAATTAGCAGCTGCTTATATTATAAAAAATCTACTTTGTAATAAATAGCTGTTCTTCGTTGAAAATATATAGATACTAGCTTTCACCCACGAGTCCGTCCGCGTGGAATTAAAAAAGAAAACAAAATTGAGTAGCCTATATGTTCTTCCAGACTATCCTCTACATCTATACCAAATTTCATCGAAATCCGTTCAACCTTTTGGGCTAAAAATCTAACGAACATCCATCTAAACTTCCACATCTTACGATATCATACTTCATACTAATATTATAAATGCGAATGTTTAGATGGATGGATGTTTGTTAGAGTTTGTAGCCTAAACCGCTGAACGGATCTTAATGAAATTTGACTTAGACGTAGAGGATCTAGAAGAACTCATGGGCTTTTCCCTCTTGCTTTTTTTATCGACGCGGACGGAGTCGCGGGCGTAAGCTAGTTTATAATATAATGTTTCCCAGCGGAGACTCCAGCTCCATCGACGCTGGGCTCGCTGCAGAACCTGAACATGGACTCCATGCTGCGACACACCTTCGTGCCCGACTACTCCGTGCGCGCCATCGCCGAACTATACTATCTTACTATCAAACGGTAACACAATCATTTTATCTTCTTTTTAAACTTATTTTGTCTCCATTTGGCTGGCTTTTATATATCTATCTATACTATTCTAATAAAGCGTAAACACACACTTCTTTGTTGCCAAGATGTCAGCAATTACAGCACATTTCTTAACAACCCTTTCTTTAATAAAAAGCCCTACACTTACATGCTTTAAGTTGTATATTTTCAAGCTATTAAACTTAAGGAGTAAATAATTTGTAAAAAACCTTCATGTGGCAAGACCATAAACTGACAACATTAAGAAACCAAGGTTATGGTAATTTTGACCTTGGAATAGGTATTATGCATGTATTTTAAAAAAAAAAAGGACATTTTTAATGATTAAATTTTGCCACTAAATCACACTATATTTAAAAAAATCTTTGCAGGACTGTTTTTATAGTAATAAAGTATACTTAAAAAAAGTTTGGTACAATTTGGCGTCATATGCATATTGCTTATTGCAAATTCGACAAATATAAACAAGAAAATAAAGGTTCTATAATTTCGTGTATATGAAAATTTTTTTATGTACGTTTATGAAATCCACAATTCCAAATGTCATTTAAATTCACAAATGACAACAAAGCTCTTGATATTGGATAACAATTACTACTATACTTTGTCTAAATAAGATAGATTAATTTGATAAATGAGGCACATGAAGTATGGAATTCAATTTGTATGAAGGCAAATGCCGTACTTAATAGACAGGTATCGTAGTGACGAAACAAACACACAGCGAACAATTGTGAACTATCGATATTCGGTTTAAATATTTATCAAACTCAACAAAAATTATTATTTCCTAACTAATTTAGAGGACAATTTTAGTATTGATTATAGTGTAGAGAATTTAGCGATGACAGAAATAATAGCGAAATCCAATTCAATTACGTACAGCTGTAGTAGTAATAAACATCTATTTACTCTCATGATTTGTTATAGTCATTATTAATTTGAGAAAACAGTGTTTTTTTATTTCATAAGTTATAACTATAAATCTATCGATTCCAACTATAAGAATAAAAATCGAAAATCGATAAGATTCATGACTGATTTTACACAACCCATCCCTACTTAATTTGAAGTGAATTGTCAAACTAATCTAAATTATTTAGACACACTGTACTAGCAATCATAGATAATACATATATATACTGAGCAATTTTGCTTCTTTGATGTCAGCTTATCGTTTTTGTCTCTTTATCACATGATGGTTTTTCCAATTTATTTACCCACTAAGTTTAATAACGTGAATATATATTGCCTAAGCCTAAGCGCGTCGGTGGCTCAGTGGTTTAAGCACTTGACTTGTAATCTACAGGTTTTGGGTTCGAATCCTGCCGCCATGTACCAATGTGATTTTCGATTTTTCGAATTTTCATATGTACATAATTTACCCGACGTTCTTACAGTGAAGGAAAACATCGTGATGCCTGCACATATCAGCGAAGAAATTCAAAGATATGTGTGAAGTCAACCAACCCGCACTAAGCCAGCGTGGTTGACTATGGCCTAGTCACCCTAACTTTAGGGTAGGCTCCGAGCCCCTCGGTGGGGACATGTAGTGAGCTGGTGATGATGATATTGCCTAAAGCGTGAAAGTGTAGGACTTTTTTTAAAGAAAGAATTATTCAAAAATGAGACTAAAATTAGGTCTCCGGCACCACACACATCAGAGTGTACGCGGAATTGCGTCCACTTCACACCTTTCTGTATTATAGTGGTATTGCTGGGCTACTGTTAAACTTTTTTAATTATTTCAGGTCAATGTACTTGGCGGCGAAACGCGCTACACTAATGGAGAAGGGCGCACTCACTAAGGGCAACACTAATGAACAAATCGAACCTGAAGTCGACAAGGTAAGTGTATTATTCATAAAAACTGTTTCAAATATATCGATAGGGAAAGGCTATTTATTCTAAGAGCCACTAAGTTAAATGTCCAGGTCCATTTAAAAGTTTCATTTTTACAAAAAAAAAACATAGAAGAAAATTCTGAAAATAATTTCAATTGAAAGATTTTCAGACCGGTTCTAGAACATAATTATTATAATTCTGCATACTTCATTATTTATTTCATATTAATGAATCCCACGGGAACCGTAACTATTCCCGGGATAAAAAGTAGCCTATGTGTTCTTCCAGACTATGCTCTAAACCGGTGCCAAATTTCATAGAGATCCCTTCAGCCGTTTAGGCTACAAACGCTAACAAACATCCATCCATCCATCTATCTAAACTTTCGCATTTATAATATTAGTAAGATTTAAAATTCGCTAAAAATGAATATATATAAGACAATATCTCCTAAAAAGGCGATATAGGAAAAGTACTAAAAACTATTAAACTAGCCTTCACCCGTGACTTTGCGTAGAATTAAAAAAAAGTATTCTGTGTTCTTCCAGACTATCTATACTAATATTATAAAAAGGAAAGATTTGTACTTTTCTATGTATTAAGTCAAAAACTATTGCATCGATTTTAATTCTTTCACCATTAAAAAGCTATATTTTCAGTAAGTAACATAAGCTATGATTAATTTTATTATTTTAATTTTACGCGGGCGAAGTCTCGAACAACTAGTCTATAAATTACATCGAAATCCGTTCAGGCGTTTTTAGTATAATGTGGTATTGCTAGCTTTAACCCGCGACTTCGCGTGGAATGAAAAAAACAAAATTAGTCTGTGTTCATCCAGGATATCTGTGACTTGCTTTGATATCCGTTCAGCAGTTTAGGCTACAAACTCTAACAAACATCCATCTAAACTTTCGCATTTATAATATTAGTAAGATTTGATATAACTAGATAACATTTTCCCTCGATTTCGCGTGATATTAAAAAAAAAAAAAACAAAATTAGTGTTCATCCAGATTCTATATATCTATGACTTTCTTTGATATCCGTTCAGTACAGGCTACAAACATCCATCCATTTATAATATTAGTAAGATTACCTTTTTTTATTTCAGTTGCTTCGTGACGGTGACAAAATGGAGGATATCCCGGAACATGAGAGATTGCCGAAACAGGTATTTGATTTTGTACTAGTTTTTACTCGTGACTACGTCTGCGTTGAGTTAAATAATCTATACTATTATAATGCGTAAACACACACTTCTTTGTTGCCTAAGATGTCAGCAATTACACCATGTTTTTGAATAATTCTTTCTTTAATAAAAAGCCCTACACTTACATGCTTTAGGATATATTTTCACGCAATTAAACTTTGGGGGTAAATATTTTGGATAAAAACCCTAATGTGGGAAAGAGACCATAAGTTGCTGCCAACATTAAGGAAGCAAGATTGTCATGTCATGTCATTTTGACATTTGCTATTGATAATTTGACAAATGTAAACAATAAAATAAAATTTTCATAATTTCATGCGGATGAAGTCGCACGGGAACAGCTAGTAATAAATATATTCATTTAGTAATAATTGAGCTTTCTTAGGGTGAAAGATTTTTCGAAAAAACTACAGTAGTTTTTGAGTTCATTAGTTACATATATTACAAAATTTTCTTTGCAGTATTATAATCAATTTTTTTAATGTAATGTTAAATTGTGCAATAAAATATTTGATATATTATTGCACAATGAAGAAGATAATGAAGAAAAAAAAAATCAGTATTTTTAATTTTAATAAGTATGGATTTTCATATTTGTATTATAAATTATCATTATTCTTCCATGCTGCTTAGAAATCGGACATTTCTAAAGGAATATGAAGTATTTTGGTTTGTATTGTATTTAAAAAATATACTTAAATCGATAAAAAACAGTAATAATAACTTAAAATATTCTTCTCTTTAGAAAAAATCTATCTCCCCCTTAATTATAGAACCTAATCTAGTCTACTTAGTACCAAAACAAGAATACTTTGTCGTAACTTTAACATTGGTAGTGCCCGCTTTAACATGTTAGCAGTGCAGGGCTCGCCCCCAGTAATACCACGACCTCACAGAAGACAGGCGTGAAGTGGAAGCAATTCCGTGTTTCATCTGATGAGTGTGGTGCCGGAGACCTAATTTAAGTCCCTTTCTCTTTACCACCCTTTTCTTATAAGGAGAGGTTGGGAAGGGGAAGTGGATTTGACGGTGGAGGAGATGCATAGGAAGGGGAAATATCCTCTTTATGTGCGTCTCCTCCGTCGTATAAGGGTAGGCAACGCATCTGCAATTGCAGCTGTCTATGGACAGCGGTCGCTTCGCTATTTTGGCGGATTCAGGTGGCCGCTTGCTCGTTTGCACCTTATGTGATAAAAAAAAAAAATTTCGTGTTAGGCCAGCTAACGTTTATTAGTACTTATAAACCACTTAATTTCAAGTACATTTTGTAATATTCAAGTTAATCTATTCATATATTTTCCAGTTTCTACCAACATCCGCCAGTCCTCATACAAACTCCACGTTCAAGAACAAAGATGGCAACCCCGAGGAGGAGAAACTGCTGAAGTAGGGCAACACCGGACAAGGAAATACTGTGGGCAACATTATCATACTTTTATAGATATAAATTATGTTTGAAACATATTAATTCTTTTTTAATACTGTTTGTTAAAAAAAATACACAAAACTTAACTTAAGGATGTAATTTTTTAATTCAAAAGAAATGAGAAATTAGATACATGTAATTTATTTTCTATGGATTTTGTAGTTTCAGTCATAGATATAAAGAAATAGATCGGTTCTTAAAAGCTTTTTTTATGTTAATTCCAGTTAAATCTATAATTATTATGAATTCGAAAACTCTTCGGATAGAAACAAACTAGAAGCGAAAATCAAATAGAAATAGGTTAAGTTTATAGCCTATCTATTTATAAGTTCATTGTTTTTTGTTTTTAAAAATCTATTTACAGAGTTTAAAGGTAAAATTATTAAATTAGTTTATTAATTTTTCGTTTCTATTGCATTTTTTTATATTTTTTTCAACGTAAACCCACAGTTATACGTAACATGCACATTTAATTGTAATTTTAAATATATTATTTAATAGTTTATAGAGAAATACATTTAACAGAGCATTTTTCGTGGATTTTTTAACATTTATATAGTCTGTAAGTATTGTACTTATTTACGAACGAAAAAAAAAACCGTTAGTTTTGCCGCCATTTTTTGACAGTTGGGATGACGCGTGACATTTTTAGTTTGGGATTTTTTATTTCAAAACATCACAAATATTAATTTAATAAAATATTGTATTTACCAAATGAAAATGTCGCATTTTATTCGCAATTTTATACGAAATGTTAACAATTAATACGTTTTTTTGTAACTTTAGAGTTTACTTTAAGTATGTTTTTTTGTTTTCGAATGAATTTCAAAGAAGTTTACTCGGTTTTTTTATAGTTTAGCGAGTTTTTATTGAATAAAAAATTAGTTTAGTCCTTTTTGAAATATGAAATGTTTAATATCCAAAGCTAAAATCCTGCCATAGACAATGCTAGGATATATAATCTATAGATATCTAATCCGGAGCAGTGTTGCCAATGTTCTTGTTTTCGAACCATAAAATTGCAAAAATTTTTTTAAATAACAAATAAAAAATCGTTGATTAAAGTTTTTGTACCTAGAATAACGAAAATCAAGTAAATAATATAGGCTTTTATATAACTGTTGCTCGCGACTTCGTCCGCGTGAAATTAAAAAAATATTAAAAAACCATGCCCTATGTAACTCTCAGATAAATTACCTTTCTAATGGTGAAAGAGTTTGAAATCGACCCAGTAGTTTTTACGTGAATACATCCAGAAATTCAAAAATCCAAATCTTTCTCTTCAAAGTTTAATATTAAAAACGTTAAAATAGCGACATTTCGTTAATATTGAAGAGTTTCCTTTTTTACTGGTGTTAACAATGATTTTTTTTTATGCAAAACAAAATAAACGGGCGGGGAAAAAATTTTCATTGGCAACACTGATCCAAAGCATAGAGGCGGGAAAAATCTTTCAAACGCCTTTCATTGGAGTTTTAGTGGATTTTTATCCAAAATGTATTCTAACAGCCTTACAAATAAACGCGGTAAAAACTTAGGAATAAACTGAGTATAAGCAAATATTAGTACAAATTTTTATTCCTAAGTTTTTATACCGCGTTTATTTGTAAGGTTGTAAATGTCAGTTTTATGACACACTCCATCTATAGATTATACATCTATAGCTGTCTTATTTTAACCTCGTAAATGCCTTTATAATGTGTCTTTACCTTGGTGCTGAAAATCAGATTTTTTATAAATATTCATACTTTGGAATATATTTACTTAATATATGAAAATTTGTATTAAAATTCTATAAAATTTTGTAATGTGCAATTTTAGGTGCTTTCTACATACAAATTATTTGGAAATTTCCATAAAAATGTATGAATCGTTTATGCTGTTTAGATTGTATGAGTTTTTTTTTTGATAATAAAAGTTAGAAATCGCTTTTTAATAAATATTAAATATTTAAACAGATATTTGTTTTATTTACCTTCTGATTTCCAAATTTCATTGAAAAAAATCATTACCATTGATGTTTTTACGCTTATTTTTTCCAAAAAAAAGTTTTTGTCAAAAATCACAAACATAACCAACAATATCATTTAGAAAAATCTTACTAATATTATAAATGCGAAAGTTTATATGGATGTTTGTTAGAATTTGTAGCCTAAACTGCTGAATGGATTTCCATGGAATTTGGTATAGACGTAGATAACAAGGAAGAACCAAGGCTACTCACTTTTGTTTTATTTTAAATTTCACGCGGAAGAAGTCGCGGGCGGAAAAGCTAGTCTATTAAAAAATTATATACAGTAAGCATATTTGACACTTCAAACTTTTCGCATAATCATTAAGATAGTACCGTACAAAGTACCAATAAAAAAATATTTTCCTAAGTCTAGTCTATGTTTTTTTAACTGTCTTCTAAAAACAAGACAACCACCTAATTTTATAGTCTAAAGCAGTGATTCTCAACCTTTTTTGCGCCACATATTTAAAGATTACAAAATTTGACAAACAAAAAAAAGATAATTATCTACTTACAACACACTGCATAAATAATTTATGTTAAAAATATGAAAAATTTAGCGACACACAAGTGCCGCGGCACTGGTTTAGAATCAGTCTAAAGAGTGTTAAAAAAAACGACATATTAAAAATAAACTTATTTATTGTGTAAATTATATTTCGCTATGAAGCCAGTTTGCTTATATCTTCATACTGAACGCCTTTCACCAGCCGACCTGAAAGCGGCCCCGCTGATATCTGAAAATTATGAAAGGGTTAACCCTTATACAAATATTGGGAAATAATTTCCCACTTAATTATATTTTGCTTTTCCATGCTGGATAATGGGAAATAATTTCCCACCGTAAAACCCCCATTTCCCCTCTTTTTATAAAAAAAATGATGTTTTTTTCGAAATCTACAAAGCCCTTTTACCTAGAAACCATGTTTAATTCATAATTTTATTTTAAAAAAAAATCCATTTGATTAAGGGTTAACACTTTATGTAGGATGTATAAATTAAAACCTCTAGACTTGTCACACGCTACAGGCTATATATTTTAACACTATTACACTTAGAGTGTAAGTAAAAAGGAGAAACCAACTCTGTAGGACATGGACATAAACTACAAGCCAATAGGAAAGAAGGAAAGATTTGTATTTTTGTATGTATTCGGTACAAAAACTACTGGGCCGATTTAAAAAATCTTTCACCGTTAGAAAGGTAATTCATCTGCAAGTAACATAGGCTTGCTAAAGTATATTATTATTGCTAAATTATATTGAAAAGTAGCAGTTAGTTTAGTATATATTTTAAAGATTATCACCTCCACATCACAGCAATATTCTTCAACATTGATATTTTTCAAAACTCCATTCTGTCCGCTGTAGGCTCCGTTCACAAACTTCACGACACGACCACTTGACGGTATCACAGTTTCTAAATGATTCTGTTGTAAAAATAAACATTGTCTTACTAATATTATAAATGCAAAAGTTTAGATGGATGTTTGTTAGAGTTTGTAGCCTAAACTGCTGAACGGATCTTGATAAAATTTAGTAAACACTTAGAGAATAGTCTGGAAGAACACATTGGCTACTTACTTTTGTTTTTTAAATTCTACGCAGACGGGAGCGAAAGCTAATACTAATATAAAGATAAGGAGGAAAGATTTGTATTTATTGAAAAAAACTGGAAAACTGAACCGATTTCAAAAATTCTTTGATCATTAAAACTTAGACTAAGTAATGGCTATGTTTTTACTGTTTTTTTATTTCACGTAGGCGAAGTCGCGAGCAATAGCTAGTTTATAATAAGTATAAAAATTAGATTATGAATTAAAAAAAATAATAAAAAACAAAACGTATGTTACTTACTGATAGCTTTTTAATGTTGAAAGAATTTTTGAAATCTGCCGAGTTTTTAAATTATTTCAAAACATACAAAAATACAAATCTTTATATTAGTAGAGAAAAATTAAATTTAATAAGAGAAGAAGCTAGAGGAAGTGATAAAAGACTTCTTCTTCTTCTTCTGTAGCTCTACAGCCCTTTGTGAGCCTTGGCTTTGATACAAGACTACCATCATGATAAAAGTTAAAATATGAGAATGTATGGACAAAGTATGTATGGATTGTATGGAAGATGTATGGAAGTGATGTACTCACTTGATCAAGTTTCAATTTGACATTATCATCGACCAGTTTAACATGAGCTGCATATTTCTCGACAACTCTCTCGATGACAGCTTTCCTTTTGAAGAATTTATCTCCGAGACTCTTTGTTACTATTTTTACTATAATACCTTCAGTCAACCAATGATCTTTCCTGTAAGGAACAATTTTACTAATAAATATACGAAAGTTTAGATTTCAGGTTTCCATAAACTGTTGAAAGATGTCGACAATTGTCACAGATGTAGAGAATCTGGAAGAACACAGATTGCTTACTTTATTTTTAACTATCTATTACTTGCGACTTTGCCCGCATAAAATAAAAAATAGCTTAAGCCACTCACAGATAAATTAGTGAAAGAATTTTTGACATCGGTCCAGTAGTTTTTGAGTTATTTCAATACATACAAAAATAAAAATCTTTCCTCTTTATAATATTAAGTATAGATTAAAAAACAAAATAAGTACCCTGTGTTCCAGACTATCTTCTACATGTATGAGATCCGTTCAGTCGTTTAGGTTACAAACTCTAACAAACATCCATCCATTCACATTAAAAATAGTAATTACACACGGACGGAGTCGCGGGGAAAAGCTTGTATTTTAATATAATAAAAATTAATTATGAGAATACACTAGCTATCGCCCGCGATTTAATCCGCGTTTAAATATTGCCTATGTGTTCTTCTAGAATATTCTACATCTGTGACAAATTTCATCAAGATCCGTTCAGCGGTTTAGGCTACAAACTCTAACAAACATCCATTTATAATGTAAGATTGAGAGCAATAAGAAGGAACCCTTTTAAAAACTAGCTATTGCACGCGACTTCGCCCGCGTGAAATTAAAAAATATAGCCTATGTCACTCACAGATAAATTAGTGAAAGAATTTTTGAAATTGTCCCAGTAGTTTTTGAGTTATTTCAATACATACAGAAATACAAATCTTTCCTCTTTATAATATTAGTATAGCTGTGTTATGTGCTATATGTGAAATTTCCCGAAGAATTATTTCCCTCACCTGTTTGCCCTTTCTCTGGCCTTTTCTTGCATTTCCTTGATAGCGTCTAATGCACTCTGTTTGTTCCTTTCTTCTGTCTTCTTCTTCTTGCTAGTAGATTCTTCTTTCGTCTTCTGCGCTTGTAACGCTGATTTTGTTAGACCATCAGGTTTTTCTACAAAAAAGTCAGCATTGTTTTGTACCTATTTTGGTAAACTTGGTTGCTTTTTTTTTTTTAGGGAAAATACCCGCTTCCAAAAGATGTATAATCTATACTATTATAATAAAGCGTAAACACACACTACTTTGTGGCTTAGGATGTCAGCAATCACAGCATATTTTTGAATAATTCTTCTTTAGTAAAGAGCCCTACACTAACGACACGCTTTAGGCTATATATTTTCACGCTGGGGAGTAAACAAATTGAGGAAAACCTTCATGTGGGAAAGAGACCAACTACAAGGAAGCAAGGTTGTCATCATGTCATGTCATTTTGACATTTGCAATTGATAATTTGACAAATGTGAACAATAAAATTATTTTTTAATAATTCAGCAGCTAGTGTTGTAAATATTATTCAACTAGCTTTCGCCTGCGATTTTGTCCATGTGATATTTGAAAAAAAAAAGTAAGTAGCCTATGTGTTCTTTCAGAATATCCTCTTTGTCTATTAAAAAAAATAATTGTGATCCATTCAGCACTTTACAAACTCTAACATTTATATAAGAAGTAAGATTTATTACTCTCAAAACTAAAATGTCTTGACTAATAAAAATAGATTAAGTGTCTATTCTATCTGTAGAATATTATACCTTCTGGTTTCCTCTTCAAATTTATATTTAATGTCAACCTTTCTTGACTGTTCTCTCGCTTAAACTCTGTATACGAAGGTTCTACATTCCTCTCCTTCTTTCCTTTCTCAACTTGCTTCTGTATGAACTCTAACATTCTTTCCTGTAATATGAAATTATAAAGCGTAAACACACACTTCTTTGTTGCCTAAGATGTTAGCAATCACTGCATATTTTTGAATATTTATTTTTTAAATAAAAAGCCTTACATTTACGTCACACTTTAGGCTATATATTTTCACACCATTAAACTTACTGGGTAATATTTTGGATAAAAACCCTAATGTGAGAAAGAGACCATACATTGCTGCCAACATCAAGGAAGCAAAATTGCCATAGCGAGGTAATTGGTATTTTTTACATTTGCAATTGAGAATTTGACAGAAGTATACAATAAAATAACATTTCTAATTTCATGCGGATGAATCCCCACGGGTACAGCTAGTTAATTACATACGTAAAAAGTAGCCTATAACATTCCTGGATATATTATCTACCTTCCAGTCAAAGTAATGTTAAATCGGTCCACCTGTTCCGGAGATTACAAGGAACAAACATGGACATACTTTATGAAAAAAAATATTTTATATTCAGGATATGTGTACTTTTTCCCTATTTTACAGATACTTCAATCTTATATATTAACTAATACGAGGGGCTTCATCTGCATAGAATTGGAAAATATAGCCTGTGTTCTTCCAGACTATCCTCTACATCAAGGTTTGTTCAGCAGTACAAACATCCATACAAACATTCACATTTATAATAGTAGTAAAATGGATGTAGATGAAATAAATTTAGAAATTCAGAAACTTGTTACATGTATAGAAGCATACAGGCATATTTTTGGAACCAAAAAGCATCTCTTGCTTGGTAAATCATACTAATATTATAAATGCAAAAGTTTAGATGGATGTTTGTTAGAGTTTGTAGCCTAAACTGCTGAACGGATCTCAATTAAATTTGGTATAGATGTAAGAATAGTCTGGAAGAACGCATAGGCTACTCACTTTTGTTTTTTTTTTAATTCCACATGGACGGAGTAGCTAGCTAGTACATAACCCTAAATTAAAACCAATATTTCTCAGAACCATTAATGTTTCTTTTAAATTAGACCATACCTGATCATCTTTATCCATCTTCTCTTTCTTAACCTTAGCCTCCTGTGCAGCAATAGCTGCTGGATCTCTGTCTATATATGCCACAAACCAACCCTTCTCCGTTTCATCAACAACGCACTTCCCTTCCCTTCCTAACCACTTCACAAAGTCGGTGAGAGTCTCCCATTGCGTTGCATTCATGTGGAGATGGTCTCTAAAACATGTAAAATACATTTTATATAGTTATAGCTTTTACTGTGACTTCGTCTGCTCGGAATTAATAAAACTTAATGTGCTCTTGATTAAAAGATATGTGTGAAGTCAACCCGCAGTGCAAGTTGACTATGGCCTAGTCACTAACTTAGGGTAGGCTCCGGCTCCTCGGTGGGGTCATAGTGTGCTGGTGATGATGTGTGTTCTTAAAGACTATGTTTACATCAGTGACAAACTTCATGAGTTCAGTAGTTTAGATTACAAACTCTAACAAATATTAAATATAACAATTTATAAATAAAATTAGTGAATTTCACAATAATTTAGTAAGTTTCACATTGGTATTTGCTTCAATCAAATTAAAACTAACAATAATTTTTTTTAAGTGTTCTTTCCCTTTTCCATTCTTTCTTTATAAAAAAACACACATTTTTTTTATAACAAAAGGTGGCAAGGGGCCACCTGAATCCGCCAAAATGGCGAAGCGACCACTGCCCATAGACATCCACAATTGCAAATGCGTTGCCTACCCTTATCCGACAGAGGAGGAGATGCACATAAAGAGGATATTTCCCCAATGTATCTCCTCCAACCTCTCTTCCTAATGTGATACATATTTAAGATTGTCAGTTGCAGTAATGTATTATAAAAAATATTAGTGTTAGAGTACACTAAGGGGGGCCTACCACAAAGGGATATAAAGAGAAAAGAGAGGCGCCATAAGTGCATATAAGGATGCCTAAATTTGTGTGTATAGTAGTTAGTAGGCGCCACAGAATCCTCACCTAGGCCTCCCAAAATGCTAAAACTGACGCCGATTATTTAAAATTTATACAATTAGGCTACCTGTTAGAAATATAGTCCTGATATACTTTGTTAGCGTTCACTCGTTTAGTTCCGAACTGACGCTTCAATAACTCTAAATAACCATCAGCAAACTCTCTGGAGAACTCGTCGATGTATCTCGAAGCGTTGTCAGCGAACAACAAAAGCTGCCGCTGATGTGATTCCGACATTGTATGACATTTGAATCCATTTTCATCTCGACACTGTTTCTGACACATTTGGCAATACCATCGTAATTTCTGTAAACCTTTAGCTTTTATCTTATTAGCTATGTACTTAGGAGTACCCTTTTCAGCTTTTCCACCCATTTTAAAGCTTAATACTTGGTAAAATAGAAATTATGACTGAAGTTGCTATCCTGAGATGTTGGTTAAAAAGTTCACGGGAAAATCATAAGTCTTTCGTACACCGTGTTGTGTATAATGCGAATTTGAATCTAACACGACGCAAATACTGATAAACAACTGAAATAAATTGATTATAAAACTGAATCTAACAACAGACACAAGTTTTTGTCAAATTGTCAAAATATGTCATTTTGGTCTATGGTGTGACGTTTGACTAGTAAGGATCGTAGGGATGTGGAAAGAACGCATAAACGTCTTTCAGTTTGACTATGGTTAACTTAAGCGGCCAAATATAATAAACATCCAAACACAGATTACTGTTTGACTAATGTCTTAAAATTAATTAATTGTACGTATTTATCAGAATTTAATTTTACGTAGTGAATTGGCCAATCAAGTCATCGATTCATGATTCGACGATCACGGGAAATTACTGGTTAACGTTTCGTTAACAAATTATCTGTTACCGACTAATGGCATCTCTACTTGGCATTAGACAGTAGGCGTGAGTCGTTACGTCATTTTCGAGAAACGTAACGAAACTAGTGATTTGTTCGGTGTCACATGTTTCAAAACTAGTGATTTTTG
>NW_013525511.1:536840-554194 GCF_000836215.1 Papilio polytes
AGCCGAACACGCCCGAGTTAAGTAGTTACAAAAATCACTACTTTCAATTTGACTCGAAACTAGTGACGCCGTTACATATCTCGTCACAGGTTATTGTAACTAGTGACGTGAAATAACGCTCACGTCTATTAGACAGTTCAATTTGACATTTAGTGAAAAGTGAGATTCGGCTAGGTTATTTTTGTTTTGCCAAACCTAATTTTAATTTCTTATAATGGC
Organism: Papilio polytes; assembly: GCF_000836215.1. Taxonomy (NCBI): domain Eukaryota; kingdom Metazoa; phylum Arthropoda; class Insecta; order Lepidoptera; family Papilionidae; genus Papilio; species Papilio polytes. The sequence goes on from NW_013525511.1 coordinate 537,060, forward strand.
ATCTGATTCCAACATTAAAAAGGGCAAGGCTTTGCAAGGCCAGTCTCGTGAAATCATTTATAACGTCTATAAATATTTCCTGAATGAAGCTGAATTATTTAAATCGAACAGAGAAAGCAACTATTTCAAAAAGATACAAGACCGAGTAGCTGAAGCTACGGGAGTCTCAAGAAGGACTTTAAATCGAATTTTAAACGAGATTGCTAAAGAAGATGGGATATCACCAAAGTTTGTCACTCCAAAAAGGGGAAAAAAGAAAAAAGTAGAGAAAATACCTAATCCGCCTTGAAATATATAAGACTGGTGACATTCGGAAAAAAATGTGAACTAATATTGTCATTTTGGGAGCGTTTACAGTTGACCGCTTCGTGAATTTCGTATGGTTTTTGTTGAATTCCGTGAAAAATAACGCGCAAAAACTGTTCAAGAGTAGTGCTAGAGAACTTGTTTTTAAAGACAAGCAGATTTTTTAGTAATAAGAGGAACAGTTTGACACCTGTCAATTGCGAATGGTAAATATTACCATTACTAAAAAAAACTGCCTTGTAACAAAACATGTATATTTTTAAAATAAAATATCCATCGTAACTGATGACGTTTTTGTTTTAATAACCTTGAATTGGCTTTTGATAGGATTGTTTTTGCCTCCATCTCGGAATAAATGTTGTGGGCATTTAATGAAGGAAGCATAGCTTATAGGGAATACCGGGCGAAATTGCTGAAATGGCGGGAAACTATCCCTCCCATAGAGACAAAGATTGCATTTCTAAAACGAGATATTCAGGTATATTTGGTCCTTCATTTCTACTCTGATAACAAATGAACATATAGTCATAGTTTTTCCGAGAGATAAAATAGAGTAGCAGTAGAGATAAAGTCTTGGACATAATAAAAAATGTTACTTCAACCTGTAGGCTGTACGTAAGTATGTTTTTAAATTATAATCGACTACTACTTAAAAACCTAAACAGGGCATAATTTTGCTCTTTTAATGTTAAATCTTGATTTGTAATTTGTATGCAACGGAAAAAAATTGCTTAAAATTGGGGAAGTATTTGATTACTGATAGCCCTGTCATCTCTAACTCGCTCCCCCGTCAATGTCAAAAACACTAACCACAGACAATGGCGTTTTAACAAATGGAGGGAAAATTAAAATATTATGGTAGTTAAAATTATATTTAGCTTCTCAAAGTGAGGGTCCCGGACGTTAATTTGGTTTGTATAATTATTTTATCGAAAACAGGATGAAGCATATTTAAATATGATTTAAAATGTTTAAAGAAGTATTTACTGATACGATATTGTGTACATTTTCTTGTAAATCTTTAAAATGACAATTGGAATTTTATTTACTTTTTATTTCAATGTAATGTCATGAAAGCTGTGTAGGATATGACATGCGTTATAGAATAATGTTGCTCAGAAAAATTACCTAAGTTTTACAATCGACATCTTTTAGACTTGAATTTACAGTTTTTAATATGGATCTTATATGGTCAAAAGATAGATTACTTAAAATATTCAGCACGGTAAATTATTTCAGCTGTTTGTAGTTCGTAGCTCGTTTTCAAATCAAAGCTATCTACATCACAGTTTTCCCACGACAAGATAGTTGTTCTTGAAATACTCAAATAAAAAACAAACAAATAAAACAACTGACGAGTTCAGGACAGATATTAAAAAAAATATTTTAATATTTCGACGCAACATTGTGATTCAGGATAATGGTATGTTGTACCCAAAATTCGCTAGCTGTCTCGGTTAAAATTTACTATTCAAGGCAACAGTTTTCTCAACTTCAAACATCTGCTCTGAACAATAACCTGAGCCACTGTCAAGCTTTTGCTATAATAATTCTTGTTCTGTATTGACTAAGGAATCGGTGATGGTCCATGCGAACGCGACGGGGGACTGCGGGTCGGTGCCCGTTCTGTGTTGCCATTTGTGCGGTGGCGACAGCGATTTGCGCCGCTTCAGGGGCACCTACAACTGGAATGGTATAGAGGAACAGTACGATCTGATGCTCAACGAGTGCTTTGGCGTTGAAGTGAGTGTTTTTCTTTTTAAATTTAATTAAAGAGTCGAAGCCTGACCAATCTCTGGTTCAAAACAGTTGCTAAAACCAGTACAATTGTAAAAATTTGTTAAATGGTCATATAGACCATATATTTGTACGAGATGGAATTACATACTTAACACAAACAACGAGTTGTTTGTTTTTAAACTTTGAAAACTTCAGCAAGGTGTTGGTGCATTGTATGTTTACGTTTGCATTTATTTCAGGTACCAAGATTAGACTGCATGATATGTGAAAATTGTATTCATCAATTACGAAACGCGAAAAGATTTAGGAATATGGTGAACGCTGCTTTTGTGAAGCCACAAAGCGAAAGTAAGTGATAAATTTAAAAACCATGTCTCTATTGACATCACATAGACAAGTAAGATTGAATGTGGATGGCTACAATGGTATACGAAGACCGAAGAAAGTATGGATGGATTGTATGAAAAAGGATATGCGTAAGAAAGGAGTGAATTCAGATATGACGGCAGATAGAGATGTATGGAGCAGCACATACTGTGCCGACCCTCCGTAGGGACTAGAGCAGGTTGATGATGATTACCTTCTTATTTCTAACTTCATGATTTCCAACAGGTCAAATGAGTAACGGCTCAAAAACAACATTTCATAAAATGTTCTCAAATACAAAATTCGACAGTGAATTTATCTGTCCAAAAAAAGAAACAACGAAAGATTCAAAGCCCAAATCGACCACAGATCATGATAAGAAACGCCCCGAGAAACGACGATATATCGAAACGAACGTTAAAACTAAGAAAGCCAACGTATCTTGTAGTGTTTGTAATCAACGTTACCCAATGATCGTCCCGTTTGAGGGCGTCAAGAAATTTATATGTTCTCGATGCAAGAAAAACGCCGAAACTTATGGCGTTTGTAAAAAATGTAATATGAGGTTACCCATGAGCCAAATGTCAGAACACATGAAGACGCACGCCAAAACAAAATTAAAAGGAAGAAACAAGTAAGGCTTTTTTATTTTACTTTTAAAATGCGGCACAATAATGTTTTGACAGATGACACATGATAGGGATGTGAATCAATTAATCGGAAAATACAGATAAAAGATCTGTATTTTTTAAAATATTCATTTATTATTGTTAATACATTAATTATATACAATTGTCACGTTAAACCTTTACAGTAATAATTTTTTTACACAGATTATCAACAGGAGCTAAAATAATGCCATCTCTATCGAAAACAGACAACTTATCAAGAACACAGACATACGTGAAGTATCCAAAAAAATATCAATGCAGTCATTGCCCGAAGAAGTACATTGTGCCGAAACATCTTGCACATCATATAAATACTGTTCATGGCGAGATTTTGGACTGCACATGCACTGTATGCGGCAAGGATTTGAAAACTAGGGAGTTATTGGACAAACATATGAGATCGCACACGGGCCAGCCGATATTCCAATGTCAGAAATGTATGAAAATATTCAAAAGCCAACGCAGTCTTCAATCACATTTTTTGACACATCAAAAATGTTAGATGTTGTCTATGGTCTCGCAGCGGTAAAAGTTTGAAATTACAGCCGTATGGGCGTTGTTGACGAAATTTGGATGTTGGAAGCAATTATTCCTAGAATAACGAACCATTAATTTTGACAGACATTTATTTTTTATCAACTTATACAAATTAGAAATCGCTTCTTAAAATATTCAAAAGTACCCATACTTAATTTGTGATCTTGTTTAAAATAGTGTTTCGTGAATAAACAACATGTGCACGGAATAATATTTGAAATGCGATCCCAAATTTCAAATGGTGTGGCGTATTTTTAATTTTAGAAACGAAGCGAAATCAATCCCTTTTAGGGTTAAATTGTTTGTCGAATCTGTTTGAATAAATTTGATTTGTGACATAAGAGTTTTATTTTTAAAACTAAAATAACATTAGATATATTTTTTTCTTAACAGCCAGTTTAGGCAAACTTGGAGCATGTCTTTCTCGCTGGTTGGGGCGCGATGCGAAGAGCCGCTACAGAACTTTTGGTAGACGAAAGTTCTTTTCTCAGTCGAATAATGTCGTTCTCAGCCTGCCGTTTACGCTGGAAATACACTGATGGATTTTATTACTCTTACCAACTAAATAATAGTGATATGTTATATTCGAACGTCTGATGTTAGAAAATAACCTAAAATTACACACAATATCCTACTCTACCCAAAGTAAAGTAAAAGTTCAATTTTGGTAATGCGTGCGCACATCTTTGTCTATACTTTTCGGTGGATTCAGGTCACGCTTGCTCGTTTGCCTCCTCGTATTATAAAAAAAAAACTATCGCATAACTGATGTTCGACTGTTTTGTAGCCTCAACTGTTTTGTACAACTAAAAATCGAGTAGTGTTCGCACCTGCATATGAGCTGTAACAAAGCAAGATTAAACAGTTGTGCGATAGTTTTGTTTCAGAGCGCACGCTCTTAGAAAGGGAAATCGGGTTTCCGATTCGTAGGTTCACATTGCACATCCCTAACCGCAATGCAATGATAGCTGTCAAAACTTACTTTCAATCTGGGAAACACAAAAGGCATTTTTTTCTTTTTTTTATGTGGCCTATTATAAGTATTTAAAAACACATTTATAGTTTGTCTAAATAAGATAGATTAGTTTGATAAATGACGCATATGAAGTATCGAATTCAATTTGTATGAAGGTAAATGCCATACTTAATGGACAGGTATCGTGCTGACGAAACAAACACGCAGCGAACAAAATTATGAACTATCGATGTTCGCTTTAAATAATTATCGAACTCAACTAAAATTATTATTTGTTTATTAACTAAGGTAGAGGACAATTCTAGTATTGATTATAGCGAAGAGAATTTAGCGATGACAGAAATAATAGCGAAATGCAATTCGATTACGTACGGATGTAGTAGTAACAAAGATTTATTTACTCCCATTATTTGTAATGGTCATTATTATTTAAAAAAAACAGTGTTTTTTTTATTTATAAGTTATAACTACGAATCTATCGATTCCAACTTTTATAAAATAAAAATCGAAAATCGATAAGTTTCATGAGTGATTTTACACAACCCATCCCTACTAAAATCATTATTAATTCATACCTTTAATTCGTTAGCCAATCTGGCCTCCACTTGAGCGACTCGCTGTCTCAAATCAGCGATATCACGCATCAATCTTGCAGCCGCTAATTTATTATCTGCCTAAAAACGATAAAATAAAAATAAAAACACTTCCTATGTGAATTTTCACAACCGAAACACCTACATTTATAAATTGTACTTCATTATCTATGTTTTAGCAATGAGGATTTGGTACTTACTATTTTGGATGGAGCATTTTTCGCTACATTCCGACTGACGATGTTAGGCAATTCCGTCACGGAACACGGCGTGAACAGCTGTTCTGGTGGCATCTTGGTAACGCCCTGAATAGCCTGGAAACCGTATTTTTTTTAATTAACAACATTCTAATTTTAAAAAGTCTGAACGGATGCCGGATTCAATTTAAAAGTTAAACCATAGACAAAATACAATTTCTTTTAAATCACGTTAATCCTAAAATATTTCAGTAAAAACTCTTTTTACACATAAGAATATAACATCAGCTATCTTCATTTTATTATATCACATCACTTTATCACACGATGTTCACAAAATAATTAAAAAACGTAAATGTAATGGCCGCCATGTATGGGATTTGACGTTTATACCTGTGCGACAGCGTTCCTTGCGTGCTGCACGTGGTGAGCCTCTTCTCTCTCCAGGTGTCGCTTCAAATGCTCTATCTCAGATATTATGCTGAATTTCTCCTTTTCCAGTCTTTGATTTGCGTTTTTCAAAGCCTGTTCAGGATAATGACTTTGTAGAGTTATCTTTGGTTTAAAATTAACAGTTTCGAATTCGTTATATTGATAATTGATAGAATTTTCACAGAGGTAATATTTTTTTCATCAGAAAGTATGTTTTAATTTCTTAGTCGAAGTATACACGATATGTAATAAAATCATTATTAATCAATAGTGAAAAATGTATAATTATTTACTATTTTGTTTTATTAATTTAACAATAGATGGCGTTATTTTCGATTTTAAAATAAATCAATCAAAATAGGTTATGTATAATGTAATCAACAGATCTTAATAACTATATAGGAAGTTTTATTTTTTATTCTTCTGTTTTAAAATGTATTTTAAATGTTACTTTAAATGTAATAACCTTCATTTTCTCCTTCTTTTCTAGATGACATTCTTCTACTCTTCTCTTGAGCTTTCTTTTCAGTTCTTCTAGAAGGCCAGTGAGCGTCGCGCGGTTATTTTCAAGGTCAGCTCGTTGCTGTACTATTTGATTTATTGAAGTTAAGAGTTTGATTCCTGAAAATTATTTAATTCTATTAAATATACAATATTACATACTATCTGTTTATTTTATTTATTTATGGATAACTTATAGCTAACTTATAAAAAAAGAAACAATAAACTGAAGACCAATTACAAGTTATCGCAGATAGTTACAAATATAGATTATAATGGAATTAACTTCTTGCTCGTGATTTCGCCCTCGCAAGGGCGGATCCTGCTTTGGCTTCAGGGGGGGGGGGGTCACATAGTCGTGGTCAAGTCGAGAGCTTGACAAAATTAAATATATTTTGTCAAGCTCTTGACCAATCAGCTCAAGGGATGTCATGACCCCCCTCTGTATCCGCCGTTGCGCCCTCGTGGAATTCAAAAATAGCAAAAACATAGCTTATGTTACTGATAACGTAGCTTTTTAATGGTGAAAGAATTTCTCTACTCCGCACAATAAGTTTTCATTTATTTCAATACATACAAAAATAAATGTTTCCCCTTTATGATATCAGTATAGATAAATCAATCTTATTTCGTGACATATTCTACAAAGTTTTTGAATACACTACATACTCTGTTCGTTAAATCGGAACCGTTGTGCGGCCGGCTGGTAGTGACAGGCATCAGGACTGTGAGCGCCGGAGTCAGGACCAGGGTAGCTCCCGCTGTATGGGCTACTCGACTCTGTGGAATCCTGGAATATTATGTCACTTAAAGAAGCTTTAAGAAGAATACTTAAATTATATTGTACTAGCTTTCGCCCGCGACCCTGTCATGGGATTTAAAAAAAACTAAACAGCCCATGTGTTCTTCCAGATTGTACTCTACATTTATGCCAAATTTCATCGAGATCCGTTCAACCTTTTATGCTACAAAAACACACTAACATACACGTGAAAACCTCAACCTCTAGTCGGTCGACAAGACTGGTAACTGGACTCCAATTATACGGTGTCTTTTAATTCTTTTGCACACAATACCGGTTTTAGTGCAACTATAGTGTTATAGCGTAGACGCTCCCACAAGGGAGAGACTACTACGGCACTCTACTTTACTATGTTTTGGGGCGGAAGTTAAAAGGCTGTTATTTACGCCCCTTTCCGTCAAGCCTGTCTGTCCGCCCTGGGCACAATTATGCCCGGTAACATCGGCACTGATAACACGAGATAAAAGTTGCCCTTGTGTCTACGGAGAGCACAATATCTGCTTCCATACATCTATCAGCTCATATCTGAAAAACTCCCTTAAGCATATTTTTCACACAATACATACTTTCTTCGGTCTCCTACCTATGTATGCTAACATTCAATCTTAATACTTAAAATAAGAAGATAAAAGCTACTAACTAGAGATTTGTATCTTGGTAATTCATCACTGGAGAACCTTACACTATGGCTTCGCGGTAACCGCGGCACGTTCTGCTGTAGTACTTTTAATGCCATATTACCGGCTTCCCTTCCCAGCTTCTAGAATATAGAACAATAGAATAAATAACTAGCTTCTGTTTTACCATGTAAGTTCACTACTTATATTGAAGCGTTGTCCTTGTTTTATTCAAGCAGAATGAAAGGGATGACTGTATGAAGTAGATGCCAGCTTCCCTTTCCGACTTCTAGGAAATAAGAATAAGTGACTTGTTTCTGTTCTAACCCGAATGTTTACTACTTATGCTGAAGTGTTGTCCTTGTTTTTATGATAAAGAATGTAAAGAATAACAATATGTAATAATGCAGTTAAAATCTGCTAAATTTAAAACCTTTTAAACCCCAGAAAAAACACGACTTTCTATAACTGACAACCCCAGAAAGGTATCAACTACATTATATTTTTTTAATCATTATCATCATCAGCTTGCTATATATCCCAAAGAAAAATTTTAAGTCTACCCTAAATAAGGGGTGATAACGCGTAGTCAAGTTTCCTTTTCATTATCTTTACTAGTGATTTTGAAAGATCCGGAAAAACAATGGTTCACAAGTTGAAGAAGCAAATGAAGGTGCACCGAAACTATTAACATGTTACAAATGTTAGGAAATTTCAGATCTAAACGTTAAAAATATAGCAAGTTTTGTATTTTAACAGGACGTCAATATTACGCGTTAATTAGGTATTTATTAAAACAGAAGAATCAAGAATACTCACCAAAAGGGCTTGCGGCCTGCACAATGACTCCGCCTTTTCTACGGCAATTTCGCCGTTTAGTTTTCGTACTGTAACCGAGTTACAGGGTGATCTGATCCAGAGTATTTCTTTTATCTTCCAGTCAAATAACTTTGTATAAGAACATATCATCTCTCCCTCTTGTTCTCTGTGAAAAAATTGAGACAAACTATTTTATGACGTGTTACGGCATAAAAAACCAACAGTTCAATTTACATACTACACTAATTTTGTTAGAAACTTTAATATAAGAGTGTATATTAATACTGTGTTCGGGTATACTGTCTCTTCAATATATTGAAATGTAAAAAGGAACATCCTGTGCACTCTAACAAGCCGTACTTGGTACGGTCGAGCGTGCATCGTAAAAAATGAAATCACAACAACCACAGCATTTCGCCAATGATCTGCCATCGGAATGGTATTGTGTAACATAGAACCATTTCAATAGAACAATTAAATTTGAATTTAGTGTATTTCTTATCTTGTATTCATTGTTTTAGCTGTTATAACGAAAAAGATAAGTAAGGCGCGTTGGGATATTTTATGTAATTTCGTCTCTCAGCTAACTAGCTTGGTAATTTTGATGTGTCTTTTCTCATTCTACCTGTTATGTATAGTTTTTAATTAAAGGCTATTTTTAAAAATGTCTGTTGATATATGGTATAACGCCATCCTTTTTGACAGTGGTTCAGTTAGAATTTCGTTACTACAGCGCAACACGCGACCGATGTCACGCACTGAAAGATCGACAAACCGAAAAGTTCGCTGTACTTTTGTTTACATAGTAATGTAAAGTTTTTATTTACTTATCAATATTATTTACGCCGTAAAAACGATTATAATTTTCTGATAGTACTAAAAGAAAGTGATTCTTTGAAACAACGCCATCTATTTAATCGTTATAGCAAAATTAAAACTAATGAGTATTTTTTAAATTTCAGTTAAATATAAATAAACGTTAGAACCAAAAAGAATAGTAATTTAAATGGAAAAATATGATTAATGTAAAAAAAACGATTATTTTAAAATAGCAATAAAAATAAAAAGCCAACGTCACGCGGTGTTCCCAGGCGGTCACCCATCCAAGTACTGACCGCGCCCAATGTTGCTTAACTTCGGTGATCGGACGAGAACCGGTGTATTCAACATGGTATGGACGTTGGCAACAGCAGTCTTGAATTTAATCAAGTTATTTGAACAAAGTTTTTTCATAAAAAAATAATAAACCTTCACATTTTTTATTTCAAATGCAATAATTACATTCTCAAGATTACTAGTGGTCCTGTTTGTTTTTACATTTTATTTCTGTGTATTTTTATATATTTTCAAGTCGCAATAAAAAACCTTATTAGTTTGTCTATTCTTTCTTTAACATATTACTAGCCTACTATAATAAAGAGGAAAGATTTTGATTGTACAAAGAAAACTCAAAAACTATTAAATGAAATTCCAAAACTTTGTACCGAAAGAAAACATCACTAAGTAACTATTTTGCGCCGATTAAGTCGTTAGCAAAATCTTACTAAAAGCATTAATGCGAAAGTTTGGACGGATGGTAGTTAGTCCAAACCAATACGTTAGGGTTCTTTAAGAAGCGAGCCTATCATTTCCTCAAAGGCAACGCTTCTGTAGTTCCTCTGGTGTTGCGGATGTCTGGGCGTCGTTGACCACCTTGGTATTCTCGCCGCTCGTTTGCCCCCTTGATTATAAAAAAAAGTCTAACCTAAACTGCTCAACAGATCTCGATGACATACGATATAGAACATCTGAAAGACCACAAACTGATTTCTAAGTTTTTTAAATTCCTCGCTGACGGAGTCGTGACAAAGGTAATCGAATACATTTATAAGGGTAACATCTATACTATTATAATAAAGCGTAAACACACACTTCTTTGTTGCCTAAGATGTCAGCAATAACAGCATCATCACCAGCTCACTATACGTCCCCACCGAGGGGCTCGGAGCCTACCCTAATAAGGGGTGACTAGGCCATAGTCAACCACGCTGGCCAAGTGCGGGTTGGTTGACTTCACACATATTTTTGAATTTCTTCGCCGATATGTGCAGGTTGCATCACGATGTTTTCCTTCACCGTAATAACGTCGGGTAAATTATGTACATATGAAAATTCGAAAAATCACAAAAATCACATTGGTACACGGCGGGATTCGAACCCAAGACCTGTAGATTACAAGTCAAGTGTTCAAACCACTGAGCCACCGAAGCTCTATTAAGCTCTAATAACAGCATATTTTTGAATAATTCTGTTTCATAAGAAGCCCTACACTTACGTCACACTTTAGGCTAAATGTTTTCACGCTATTAAACTTAGGAGGTAAATATTTTGGATAAAAACCCTAATGTGCGAAAGAGACCGTAAGTTGCTGCCGACAACGAAGCAAGATTGCCAAGTTTTGTCATGTCATGTTATTTTAACATTTGCAATTGACAATTTGACAAATGTAAACAATAAAATAAAATTTTCATAATTCTATGCGGATGAAGTCGCAAGGGTACAGCTAGTTTACTATAATAAAAACTCCAAATAGGTTTTTATATATAATTTTATTAGGTTTATTCGTTCTCCTGGCTGCGAAGACGGGCGGCAGCGTTAGTCACTCTAATGCTTAACTGTTGGGCGCGCTCTACGATCGTCTTCCGCTTCTTGGATGAGACACCATGAGCAATCTCCGCGCAATACTTCCTGTTCTGCATCATCAGGATCTCCAGCTCACGGACATTGTGGACCAGCACCTGAAGGTTTTATAACATTAGAAAGCTGCAAAAGAGGCACAAAATAGCTAAAATGCCAAAGCAACTATCTATACAGTCTTAAATGTAAAAATTGCCATCTGTAATAGGCGATCCATCATAGGTAGGGGATATTTTCCCATCCTATGCTTCCTTTATTGAATCCACTTCTCTTTATAAGTGTGGGAAGGGAAAGGGACTTAAATTAGTGTACTGCATGCAACCCCTAGACAACCTAGATTTACATCATTCCTGTCTTTTTCTTCTTGCCTGATTTTGTTTAATATTTTATGCAAAAGGAGTAAGCAGATCTATTCATGCAACAAATGTTCATACAGCTGGCATCTTCTGATATTAACTTTTTTTATTAAATAAGGCCAGATAACGCTAACTACCTCCTATAGACCTAGTCTAGAATGTCGCCAGGCGATCCTTGTATGGCACTTGTATCTGCACTTGGCCAGCATGGTTGACTATGGCCTAGTCACCTCATATTATGGTAGGTTCCGTGCCACTCAGTGGGGACGTATAGTGAGCTGGTGATGATGATGATGCCTTGTATGCCCAAAAAAATTGTGGTATTTTAGTATTGTAACTGTTATTAACAAACCTTACGGAAACCATTGGGTAGCATATGACGAGTCTTTTTGTTGGATCCGTAACCGATGCTTGGCATCAAGTATTGACCCTTGAAACGCCTGCGCACTCTGTTGTCAATACCTGTAGAACAAATATTAACACTGTCATATGTATAATACTTTCTAAAATAGTTTATTTGATATGTTCTTATTAATTATATATCTAGTTCTTTTTGTATATAAAATCTATAAAAAGTACTGTTTATTTTTTACAACTAGCTTTTGCTCCGACTTTGTCCCTGTGACATTGAAAAATCTATACTGATATTAGAAAGATTTGTATTTCCTATGTTATGAAATAACTTAACTAATGGGCAGATTTCAAAAATTCTTATTTTTTTAATGTGATAGACCAATGGCCTATGTTACTCACTGATACTATAGCTTTTTTAATGGCACAAGAATTTTTAAAATCGACCCAGTAGTTTTTTGAGTTATTTCAATTCATACAAAAATACAAATCTTTCATCTTTATATTAGTTTAGATTAATTATTGGGTCAAAATCCAGGTATTATACCTTGTTCATACTCGGACAGTAAGGAAGGCCAAGTGTAGGTTTTATGGACTCACTGGCCAGTTAGTATTCACATTATACCCGTTTAGTTATAAATTACTATTGTTCAAGTATACTGGCAAGTATGAACAAGGGTTTAGCGTGTTTACATTTCACGAAACATTTTCAAGTATTTATAATGTCACCATCAATATGACCAAATTACGATATGTGGGTAATCCGGAATAGGGTTTGATGGTTTTGTTATAGCAAGGTAACAAATTGTGAGATCATATCAATAATGAAAAACACAGAGTGCCCTTGCATATTAAAAGATAACCTATAAATTTAAGTAAAAAAATTAAACAAGGTAAATTAATTTTAATAAATACGAAGATATTCAAACTACAAAGTGATCGTCTTTTTTTAGTGAAGATGCTCAGGTGTATTATATAGGTTATAGAAACGTGAGTATTTTCTGGTTAAAATATTAACTTACCTCTAGGTTTACGCCAGTTGCGTTTAAGTTTATCATAGCGATCGGATTGATGTCTAATAAACCGTTTCGTCCTCTTCTTGACGATTGTTGGTCTGTATACAGGTCTGATAGCCATTTTGATTGTTTCTTTTGAGAAACGCGGCGGTGAACCACGCGGTGACACGGCCGCACGAAAAGGAAGAGGTAATAGACAAGAACAGACATTGTTAGAACTTTGTCTGTTTTCTTTGCCGGTGTTGGAATATTTTGTCTATGGCTTTTTTTTTTGCAAATGACAAAGTTAATAAACAAAATAGGAAACGTCCTTATTTTACGTCAAGAGATATCATTTTCAAACAAAGGAATACTTTTAAAATACAGAGTATTTTTTTGTTACTTTTACGAGTTACGAACTGCTTTTTTGCGATGATTTTTTTCACCATACTTTAAAGTAATTTCATCATCAATAGCAAATAAGTAGCAAAAGAAATAAAACACCTCATTGGCTAGGTATTGGTAAAGTTAAAAATATTTACAGTAAAAAAAAGTTTTAACAAAACTATTTGAAAACTTTTTAATAACCTGTAAAAGTGTCGTAGACAACATTTTATGACAGTTTAGTTAATTGGCTGCTCGTAAATGAGAACAAACTAATTTCTCTATGCCACAGACGCCAAATGTCGCCATCGATCAATGACGTTTTGTGAAGTTGAATTTATTGATATAAAGCGTTAATGTAAATAATAAACAATTCCAACATAAACGTCGGCTTCCAGTCGATATGTATGCCAAGGGCAAAGGCTCTACAGTGCCTTCGGACGCTCAAGCTCGTGAGAAGTTGGCACTTTATGTGTACGAGTACTTGCTACACGTTGGGGCGCAGAAAGCGGCACAGACATTTCTCTCCGAAATACGATGGGAAAAGAATATAACCCTCGGAGAACCCCCAGGGTTCTTGCATTCGTGGTGGTGCGTGTTTTGGGATCTGTATTGCGCGGCGCCTGAGAGACGAGACTCGTGCGAACACTCATCAGAGGCGAAGGCTTTCCATGACTATGGTTTTGTTAATTCCGGGTACGGAGTGAATGGAATAGGTCACAACGCAGGACCGGCGCCACCTAATGACGGTACGATGCTTATATACGCTTATTAACATAAGAATAGCACCGATAACTTACGAACGCAATGTATGTAACTTTTCTAGGACATTAGATATTCTTATCTCTGTGTGTAAATAGTAACTATAGTGAAATCTTGTAACGCAAACTTTGACAATGTAATCATGATGATTCTAATCAATTTTTAGCTCTTTTTATAATTCTGTGACAATTGTTTACTTTGTAATATCAAAAAATTACTATTTTATACCTCTGTTTTGTAACAATTCTTCAAAATAGATATATATAGCTATTTACTAGATTTCTAATCATTGAATAACAAGAATAGCAGTTATTACAACATTAATGGCTCCTATGTAAACTAGCATAAGTCACGATTTTGCAATTTACACCTTGCATATGTTTTTTAAATTTACTTTATTATTAGAATTAAAAAGAATTCTATATTTTGTTTTTCTACAATATATTCATGTTTAATTATTAATGTTATTTTAAGCTTTGTTTAGTAAAATTTGCATACTTTTTTTTATCTTGTATAAACCAGCGCTTGACCACTATCCCACCTAGACCAAAGAAAAGATCTGGTTGAAGGATGGTATGTGCTAGTTTAGTAAGTACTGATTCACACTGCTCTTGAAACCTACCTACCTACCCTACTTTACAAATGATAGTTTATTTAGGAGCCATTGGTTTGTAGACCAACAAACTTGTCTAAAAGTCAATACCACTGAATTAGAGTACCTTATTTCAACCTTCTATAAATAAAAAACTGATATTACTGTGAAATCTTATGTTCTTGATGGTATAACCAAAACAATATGACTTAGGGTCCTTCAAGAAGTTAATTACCTCTTTAAAGATTGGCAACACCGACATTTTCATTGTAGATGATCGCAGTGTCCCTGCACTTGTTTGATTTTCTTTATCAACTTTTATTTGCCCACTATTAGATCTATGCCTTCACATGTAAAACACTAGATTTTGCAACTCAAATCAAATGGAATTAAAAAAAAACAAAAGTGAGTTACTTATATGTTCGTCCAGACTGTCCTCTACATCTATACCAAATTTCATTGAAATCCGTTCAGCCGTTTATGCTGCAAACTGTAACAAACATCCCTCTAGCAATCTAAATTTTCACTATAGTATAATAGTACTGTATAGTAGAACCTTGATAAGTTAAAGTCCAAGGGAAACACAAAATACTTTAAGTTATAGAGGTTTTAAGTTATCAAGGGTCTATGTTGTAGAGGTTTTGGGCTCCGACGGGAAGGGAATATATTATTTTTTGAAGTTATTGAGGTTTGAGTTACCGAGGTTTTACTTTATTAGTATGATTATTGTACAATCAGCTGTTTAAACATTTATCAGGTTTTTTTTTTATATAATAAGGTGGCAAACGAGCAAGCGGCCACCTGAAACCGCCAAAATGGCGAAGCGACCGCTGCCCATAGACATCCGCAATTGCAGATGCGTTGCCTACCTTTATACGACAGAGTAGGAGACGCACATAAAGAGGATATTTCCCCTTCCTATGCATCTCCTCCACCGTCAAATCCACTTCCTCTTCCCAACCTCTACTTAAATGAAAAGAGTGGTAAAGAGAAAGGGACTTAAATTAGGCCTCTGGCAACACACTCATCAGACGAAATACGGAATTGCTTCCATTTCACGCCTGTCTTCTGTGTGGTCGTGGTAATACACCGGGTGTGCCGGTCCATTCGTGCTAAGATGTTAAAGCGGGCACTACTACTGTTAGGAAACTTGTTTCTTTAGTTGGAAAAATACCTATCTATTCTAGTCAAGCATGCATAAGTGCATGAATGTTTTAGGTACTGTAGGGCTATTAAAGTTTCTGTAACATTGTAATGATATAAATGCGAAAGTTTAGATTGATAGATGGATGGATGTTTGTTAGAGTTTGCAGCCTAAACGGATGTACAGATTTCTGTGAAATTTGGTATTGATGTAGTGTGATGTGTCATGCCTGTAGGCATGGATGGAAGCTCATGTAAACTTTTTGGAGCTGACTGTACTACAGCCTTGTTAAATGTTTTGGATTGTATGTTGTTCTCTATCATTTCCAAACCAATACGACTTAGGGTCCTTCAAGAAGCGAGCCTACAATTTCCTCAAAGGCCGGCAACACTTCTGTAGTTCCTCTGGTGTTGCGGATGTCTGGGCGTCGTTGACCACCTTTGTGTTCCCGCCGCTCATTTGCCACCTCCTCATATAAAAAAAAATCTATCACTTATCTTTTTCAGATTTACTTATGTCCCAATAGTAAGTCTACACATTTTTAACAATGTTTCAGGAATGGGAGGCGGCGGTATGCCTCCAGGGTTCTTCCCCAACTCGTCACTGCGACCGTCGCCTCCAGCACCACATCCAGGATCCCAGCCGTCACCGCATGGACCTCAAGCACAGCTGATGGGTACAGGGCAGCCGTTTATAGGGCCGTGGTACTCTGGAGGGCCACGTTCAGGTGTCCGGATGGGGATGGGCAATGATTTTAATGGGCCTCCAGGTATGAACCATTTTTACATAAATAGTTACTGTAAGTTTTGATAGTGGAAATGTTTGTTTAAATTATGTAGTCTGTACTACATATTAAGCTTTTCTTTCAATGTATTTCCATAGTTTGAATGAGTAAACTCAAAAACTACTGATCCAATTTAAATAAATATTTCACCATTACAAAGGTACATAATCATTATAAGTGATAGGATATTGATTACTAGATTTTTAATCCCAAGCGAAGTCGCGAGCAAAAGCTAGTAAATTAAAATATGACAGCTAATAGAGATGTATGGAAGAGCACATAAAGTGCTGACGCTCTGTAGGAACAAGGGCAACTTGATTAACCCTTGAAAGTCTGATTTTTTTAATTACAAAATGTATAAGTGTACCCTTTACTGTGTTTTTTACTAAAAGAGGAAAAAAAGTAAAAAAAGTCAAAACAATATTTTTATATATTTCCATGATATGCTCCTTTTTGTTTTCTAACTTGAAGATTATCAGTCAAAAGTATCTAAACTGACTAATCATATATTTTTTTTTTTTTTTTTTTTTTTAA
>NW_013525511.1:556083-615851 GCF_000836215.1 Papilio polytes
GGTGAAACTACTTCTTTTGCTACTTTTAAAAATCTTGTTGATATATTATCCCATCCCGGGGCACTGTCACTTTTTAAAGACATTATTGTCACTCGCTCACTCACTCACTATATTATATATATCATATAAATATTATAAATGCGAAAGTTACGATGGATGTATGGATGTTTGTTAGCGTTTGTAGCTTAAACTGCTGAACAGATCTCCAAGAAATTTGGCACATGTATAGAGCATAGTCTGGAAGAACACATAGGCTACTTTTTATCCCAGGAATAGTTAGAGTTCCCTTGGGATTCATGATTTTAGTTTTTATTATTTACTCGATCATTCTGCAATGGTTCAACATTTCTTATTGAAATTTGGCGATATAAAGCAAAGTCTTCAGTACACATGGGATAAGGTTCATCCCCGAGAAATATCCGAGGGATACGTAGCTTTTTGTTATTTATATAGTACGTATGATTCCTAATACCACGCGGACAAAGTATCGGGCAACAGCTAGTATTAAAATAAAACCTTGAAACTTCGGATCTTTGAGATCTTCACATCAGGAGGTAGGTAGGTCAAGTTTAGTTGACTTACCGATGGTTTTATTGTACACAGGTCAAGGTATGATGGGTAATTCTCTTGAGCGCGGCGGGGGCGGGGGCGCGGCGCTGTTGGGCGGGCCGCGTATGACTCCGCCCCGTCCCGGCTGCGGGCCAATGAGCCCGGGCGCGTACGCTGCGGGGATGCGCGGTCCGCCGCCGCAAGGACCAGGTAAATATCAAGAAACCCACAGAAACATACCGCTGTTCTCACGTGGCTTCATCCACATGAATTTATAATTTTTATTTTATTGTTTATATTTCTCAAATTTTTATAAAAAAAAAAATTAGTAGCGTGAAAATATGTAGCCTAAAGCATGTCGTATAAATAGGGCTTTTTATTAAGGAAAAAATTATTCAAATATACACTGTGATTGCTGACATCCTACGCCACAAAGTAGTGTGTGTTTACGCTTTTATTAGATGCGTTAGTATTGAATCCTGACTTGTCATTTTCGATTTTTATATGTACATAATTTATCCGACGTTCGTATTGTAAGAAAAAAATCGTGATGGCACATGTTTGTGAAGATATTTCAATTTCATTATTTGCATAATTAAGCCAAAGCCAAAAGAGCCAAATAACAACATTAAAATTATTGAAAATAATTAGCAGGCAGGTTGGCTTGTAAACATTTACTTACACAAAATATGTATTACCTAAACTAAAGATCATGCTTAATAAACATATAAACTCGATTTATTAATATATTTAAAAAGTAAATTTAGCAACAGCCACTCTTAAGGAGCCAAAAAACCACATCCTACTCTTTGCTCTATTAACCAATATAACTTGATCCCTGTATTAACACACAGGCATGCCACCGATGGGCATGGGGCCGCGTAGTGCGTGGTCCGGGGGCGGAGGTGGTGGGGGCGCAGCACCCCTAAACTACAGCGGGGGCTCGCCTGGCGCGTACGGAGCGCCGCCGGGCTCCAACGGTCCGCCCGGACCACCTACACCAATTATGCCCAGCCCTCAAGATTCTTCCAACTCAGGTGAGTAACTTTGTGCAATGGTTACTATTTTTTTAACGACCACAGTAACATAAGTATTTTAAACTGTAACTTATCTGGCTTATTAAGACTGTTTTATCTAAGTTACGTTAATTTGAGATATTTGTGTTCGGACAAGATTTTTATGGAACTTTTGGCTGTCAAGGGGGAGGTTTTTAAAGTCTATTACCTTGCTTAGGGTTTATATGTACGGTAAACTATGGAAAATTCAAAATGGACGACTCCACAAAATGGCGGACTACATGTTAATGGTTTTTTGCATAACTTCCAAACAGATATTAAATGAAATAACCTGTCGATTAGAGTAGGGTATACTATGTAATATTCAATATGGCCGCCGTCACAAAATGAATGACAAAAGTGATTTTTTTTTAATTAATTGATAAATGTAGAAATTGAAAAATCGAAGTAAAGATAACGTTTTTAACGCTTTTTATATAAAAGCCACCAAATGCCAGCATTCAATGTGTTGGTTTTGTTACGAATTTTATGTGATTCGTGACGTCACAAGTCTCAAATTATGTTATTGTGTTCGTAGTATTGAAAAAAATAGTAACCTTTTTTGGTGAGAATTGTATGAAATTCTATGATTTTTTTTGTTTAGGAATTCAGACTAGTGGTAGTTTGTTGTTTGAATTAAATATTTTTTTTGTAGTTTTTATTCAATTTGTTTGATGTTAAAGTAAATGATCTCTTGTAATTTTTTAATACTGTAGATAGTTTTTTTAATTGATTAGTTTAAGATTTTTTTTTTAATAGAATATCATACATTTTCACTGATAATATGAAATTTTAGTGTTAAGCTGAGCTATGTCCGTCCGTTTTTTTTTAATTATTTTAATTTAGACATTTCGCAGGAGTAAACAATAACATCACTAATTTGAAAGGTATTTTTTGCATATTATTTCCGATAGAGGGCGTTGTAACGAATTGTGATACAAACTTGCATCTTTAATTTTTTTTTGGATTTTGTTGTATTGTTGTAATTGTAGTTATTATTTTTTTTTCATGTAACTAAATTAAATATAGATTTTTTAAAATAATCTGATAGTTTTTTTTCAATACAAACAACCCTAAGATACATTTAACGGTTGAAAAAATTTGAAAAAAATTTTTAATTTTGTCAAAATGTTGACATGGACAGCGTTATGCATACTTAGTCAAAAATATTAGAATATTTTTTTGTCTTAAAAATTCCATTAGCTTTCAAATTATATGTAAAAAATATAGATGCAAGTTTGTTATAAAATGGCCTTCTTGGTAATTTTTATTTAAGAAAAAAATAACTTTTTTTGTCTTCAATGTTGCCTTTTCTTTTCCTTTGGTTCTTGCTTCATTCTCGCTTAACTCTGTTTCGTGACGCTTTGGGGTTCTTTTTTCCCGCTTTTTATGTCACTAATACTTTTCTCTTAGTTATTGTATTAATTTTAATTGTTAAGATGACCTCCCAACTAGATATGAAAACTGCAAAAATAAAAAAAACGCGGTATTTTCGTAAATCATGCCATTTTTGTTATATTTGAAACTGAATTGCGTTAAAATTATGGTTTCCGTTGCTGGTTTACGATTAGAAAAAAATTGCGTTCGTTGTTGATTTTCAGGGTCGTTAGGGCTTTTTGTAATTGAAAAAAAAATGGTGTTACTTTTTCAAAAACGAGATTATTTCGATTGTTTTGGTTTCTAGTTGGGAAGTCGACCATCGCTCCCGGTCGGAAGTCATAAAACGATATCATTCCTCGCTAGAGGGCAGCACTTCCACATATGACGTTTTCTTCTAAAATGGCGGCATTTGACACATCTCTACTCGCAAAACGGCACCGGATCCAAAACCAATTACCAAAGACTAAATAAAAATTACGTAGAATCGACACGGAGCTTAAAAAATGTATTTTTTCGGGTTTAAAATGTAAATTCAGATTAGATTTTTTTACTTAGGTTTTATGACTTCTGATTGTTGGCGTTACGTGTGTAAATCGACATGTTTAAAAAAGGCATAAACACTGGCCGTAAATCGTCAACATGTCAATTTTTTGGGCGGGGTGTGATAAGTTGATATTGAATTGTGATCGGTCGGTATAACGCGACAGGCGGTGACAACATGTACACACTGATGAAGCCGGTGGGGGGCGGAGCCCTAGGGTCGGAGTTCCCGCTCGCCGGCGAGCACGGGCCCGCGCCGCCGCACCTGCCGCAGCCGCCCGCCGCCGAAGGTGCGCCACACTTGTACACCTTCGGCACAGATTAAAAAATATAACAAACACTTCGGCACAGATATTTTCTTAAGCACGTGTCACTGCGTCATTCTATTTAGTCT
Source organism: Papilio polytes (assembly GCF_000836215.1). Taxonomy (NCBI): domain Eukaryota; kingdom Metazoa; phylum Arthropoda; class Insecta; order Lepidoptera; family Papilionidae; genus Papilio; species Papilio polytes. Next base: position 560,002 of record NW_013525511.1, read on the forward strand.
TTTGGTGTTTTTGACAGATGAAATTATGTATATAACTGGACGGTGCTTTTTTAACGAGTAAAGATTGTGTTTGTATTATTTATTTTTTTACATTTTTTCTATTAGGAGTAGGCAGCTAAAATTGTATTTTTTGTGTATAAAAGTATGTTTACATAGTCTGGTTTGGGGTATAACTATAATAGAAACCAAGTAAAAAGAAAAAAAAGATTTTTCGCACGTTTTTTTATAAATATATTCGAAAATATAAAATTGACATCATACTATGTTGAATTTTTTATTTAACCTCCATGTACAGTGTAAAATACATGTATAGTTTGTAATTGTTAGAAAAAAAATGTCCAAAATATTTTATTCAATAGTAAAAAATCTTCAAGACGTGTAAACATATTTAAACGAAGAATTCATAAACACCCTGTGTACATATTCACGGATATTTAAGGAGAATGAAGCAAAATGCCTCTTAATTAAGTAAAGTTAAAAAAAACTAACATGTTATAAAAAAAAATTAAGTGTATCTATATTTTTTATTTTTTTCTCAATTTGTGTCCATGTATTTTCATTTGTTTAGAGAAAATAAATGATTTTAAGTATACAAAGACTTTTAAAGGCTCTATTCACTGCATTAATATCACAGCATTTGTAAATAACACGAATAAAGGATGTTCAATTATTAAAAATTTTTTAGATCCCTTAAGTCATGATTTTTTGCAATTTTTTATGCTATTATTTTCAAGTATGGTTAAATAATATTTGAACACCCTTTAAATAAGCATGCACAATAACTTAATTCTATCGTCGAATGTCATGTGTACTGTGATCAAAAAAGGTCCTGGGAAATAACTTCATTTTTTTTGTACACCGTACAGAAAGTTTTCTGTTGTTGTGCTAGACTTGTATAGATATAAATCGATCCTTACTAACGTCTACAGATTATTGAATTTAAAAACCGATTAAAATGTCAAATAAAAAATTAATTGTGAATGTATAAAATTACAGAAATGTAGGGAAATGTTTAATACGAGCAACGAAATGAGATATGTGATGCAATAAAATAGAGTAGGGACTTTCATTTATCGATGTACCGGTTTTATTACCGAAAAAATCTTAAAAATATTTAAAAAAAATCTAAAAACATATTTATGTTTATTCTATAATCTGTAGACTTAACACGTTCCGTGCCAATAAATCTTAGATGATATTTTGGACTTAGTATAGGAGTTAGCGGCAATGTTCGTGTTAATTAAAAAAAAACAAAATAGAATAATTAGGGCCTGTCCCACTAAATTGTAAATTGTCTGATATAAGACGTGTAAAATATATGATGAAAATATCTGATTTAATTACCTTATCTGAAAGTGACGTCATTAGCTATCTGAGCCTCTATCAGCCAGTTGTGGGACAGGCCCTTAATGTCTATGGTCCGGCTAGTGCCCAATTGGCAGGTATAAAGCATGTAATGTATGCCAGGGCTGGGCGGAGTGGATGGCATGAAGTCGTCCCCGGGGGGCGTCGGCGGCGGGGGGCCGGGGACTCCCAGAGAGGACTCTGGATCAGGAATGGGTGATTACAACTTAAGTAAGTTTATCTGATAGTTACAGACTTAACTATTCTACAGATCAAAAAAACTTGAATTTTATAGAAGACTTGTGTAGGAAGAAGGGCATTTCAGTTAAAATTATGACGGAAAAATGTCATTGTAGAGAACCGTATAAGACATTTTGAGAAAAGTCGTATGTTTATAGTTTTTTGTGGTATATTTTTTCTTTTCGTATATATTTTATGAATTTATATAATCTTTTTCCTTAGGTTTCGGTGGTCCGGGCGGCGATCAAAATGACCAGACGGAATCAGCAGCGATACTGAAAATAAAGGAAAGCATGCAGGAAGAGGCGAAACGGTTCGAAAAGGACCCAGATCATCCTGATTACTTTATGCAATGAGCGAAACGGACAGCCCGCCAACTTGCCAAATAAACTGAAATATCCTCGTATTCCAGACCAAATGAACGCTTAATTCTGAACGAATTAAAACTAATAGTCTCTCAGATATTCAAAACTAACGGTTATCTGCGATTTTGTCAGATCAAAAAGTAGTCTTAGGGCCTGTCCCACCAAGTTGTAAATTGTCTGATAATCCAACGTGTAAAATATGTAATGGGAATATCGGATTTTGTTACCTTGTTACAGTGATGTCATTTTTAAGCTATCTGAGCCTCTATCAGCCAGTGGTGGGATAAGCTCTAATTCTCGTATATGTCACTACTTTCGTGTGACTACTAACAATCGGTGCCGTTTCGGATATTACTCGAAACAAATGCAATTTTCTGGCGAAAAATTGTTTTTTTTTTTATAAGCGGAGCCAAAAAATCACGTAATTCATTTCTAAATGGGGCAGTAAGTTTTTATTGTTTACAATAATTAGGCTTTCATTTGGAATAAGGGATAAACTATTCGTTTATTTAAAAAAAAAAGTATTCTCATGATCTCAAGATTACGTAAAAAATCTTGGCGGGCTGGACGAATCTTACGATCTGATAGCGTCTTCATATAATCTTCGGCTCGGTCAATCGGTAAATAAAAAAAAATATTTATTAGATTTTAATTTTATGTTAATGTTGCTAATTATCGGTTTTCGGTGACGTTTTTCATCGGTTACTATCGATATGACATCGGAACATCACTACTGCTGTCAGTTTGACATTTCTCGCTAAAATGGAATGTTTTTTACGTTATTTTATTTAAAATCTTAACTGTTTTTTTTACAGTTTTAAAAATAAACCTACCATTTGTCCATAGAATTATTAATATTGGTTTAATAGCACGATGGACTTATTTGGCCCGGTAAGACTTATCGCTGTTCTGTCAGAAAATATGTGAAACCTAAATCATGACAGCTTACAAGGATCTTGTGACATTTTGACATTGATAGGTGGCGCTTAAAAGCACGCACACTTGACTAAACTATCGCACGACGGTTGTGCGATTGTCGATTGTTTCGCAGCCAACCTTTTAGTTGCACAACTAACAATCGAGTAGTGTACCCATATACGCTCATAATCAAAGCGAGAAAACAGTTGTGCGATAGTTTAGTCAAATGTTTGTGCGGTCTTAGCTGTTGAAAAATGTCACATACCGGGACAGATAATTTTGTCGGTTACACGATGAAAAACGTCAGATTACAAAATAAAGGCGACAAAATAGTGTAAAGGTATTCTTTTGCTTATATTTTTATGTATTATTTTATTTTTTAGCTATATTTTTATTGCGAATGAAATTATTAAAAAGAAATATTGTGAATTGAATTTTGACATTCGTTGACATTTGTTTTTTTTTTACAAAAAAAGTTTGATGCATGTTGCGTCCTTCTGATCTTTTTAAATGATTTTCTATACTTGTTTAATACAAGTGAAAAATAAATGAGAATTATGCGGTGAAATTATTAAGCTGGTGCAATAAAACTGACTGTCAAAAAATTCATTTTTTTTCAATTTTTTTATCTGGTTTTCTGGCTAAAGAGTGACGTTTGCGTTGATTAAAAAAATCTTGAAAATTACGAGATGGCTCTTGTCTTTTTTGTCACTGGCCAGAAAAAAAATTCGTACTACTGTTTTGGGACAGTTTTTTAATTAAAAAACACATGTTTTTTAACGACATTCTTCCAGTTTCATTAAATTATTTAGCGTATTTTAAGTTTTAATGTTCCTAATTTTTTTTTCATTTTCCGCCTAACCGTGTTTTCGTTTTGGCGCCAATTGACAGTGACAGCTACCAAGTTATCTATGGTATAGATGAAAAATATCGATTTTTTATAAATAAACGAGATTTTAAAATCATGAGAGATTTTTTATGTTGTTTTTTCCTTTTTTTTAAATGATTTATGTGAACAGCTCTGGACATATGATTGTAATAGAATTTGGTTATTGTTAGATCATAATGTAAATTCTTAATAAACGGTTTAATATATGAAAAAAAAAATATTTTAGACTGGATTTACTTAGCATGGTATTGGTAAAGTTTTTATATAAATATATGCCGAAAATTATATCAGTTGAGTATTTCGTACTAGATGATTTTTTTTCATCCGACTAGTGATGCGTCATTTCAAAAACCGGTTATCACCAGTTCCGATTCGCGATTGAATTTTGCCGGTTAGTAAATTCCTCGAAAATCGGAATTCGCATTTATTCAAGATTCTATTAATATTTATTACAATATGATAAAAAAAACTTCAGTTTTTAAATGTCCGCCATGTTTGCGCGCGCTATTTAAAAAAAATATTGACAGAATTTTTATACCGATGTGTAACTTTTTTTTTATCTCCGGTATCTTTTATTGTAGCTTAGGATATATTTTTTCTCGAGGTGTATGGAAATCTGTATAAATTAGTATATTACTTAGCGAGATTTGGAAAACTAGGCTTTAAGTTATATTGGGCCTTTAGTCCAAAACTGCGCAAGTTTGGGTTCATTTAGTGGTTAGCGGAATATCTAAAGATTTTTGGAATCTCGATGAACGGTTAAATTTAAATTCTGTTTTTATAAAAAAATATGTAAATAAAATTTGGTAGCGTAACTACGTTTGGACTTGCGTGTTTTAGGCGTCTAAAAGAAAAAAAATATATAAATATATCGATTTTTTAGTAAAATTTACACTAAACGGACCCAAAAATTGTAAAATAAACCGCAGCGTTAAATAAAAATAGCTATAAGTGTTAGCGTAACATTGAAGGAGGTATTTGACATTTTTTAAACAGATTAATTAAAAAATAAATAATTTAAAAGGTTTTTATTTTATTATTAATAAAAAAATATGTGTAGTGTGAGGTATGTTTTTAAGGTATAATTTTTTTTCCTTCATTTTTTGTGAGTTAGGTAAATGAATTATTTTTTTTTCTTATCAATTTAATGTTTATATACTTACATAAATAGTTATTATATATTAACATGAGTTGTTTTATTTCAAAATCCTTAAGTTTGAAAAAATATATTTTTGAAAGCCGTAAACGAGACGAACATAGCTAACTGGAAGTAACTTGGACGTAGACATCTCTGTAAGTTAAAAGGTTTGCATCTATACTAATACAAGATTTCGCACGCGACTCCGTCCGCGTGGGTTTCATATAAACAAGTAACCTATGTGTTCTTCCAGACTATCCTCTACATGTCAAATTTCGTCAAAATCTATTCAGCAGTTTAGACTACACTAACAAACATCCGTCTAAACTTTCGCATATATCATATTAGTAAGAAGTAAGATTATAGAGAAAGGATTTTTATTATTATACGTATTGAAAAAAACTCAAAAACTTGGGCTGATTTTCAAATCAGTTCATTATCTCAGTTATAACATAGGCTATATTTTTTAATTACAAACGGACGACGTCCCGAGCAACAGCTAGTCTTAACTAGACTGATCCAACGTTACTAGAAACTTGAGAAGAGTAGAATAAGTTCTTAGCTATTAATTCCAGATAGACCCCAGAGGTCTGACGAAGATCCGGCGGCGTTCTCAGATAGTGAATAATTGTAGGAGATACCAGGAAGCGGATATTCTGAAAGGAAAATCTATGTTTTCATTTCTTGGAGCTTCCATGTATCTTTGATTATAAAAATGGACTAAACAAACATCCATCGTCATACAAAATGTATAGTCGAATTGAGGACCTTTTAGGAGGTTTTTTTTATTATATCATATGGTGGCAAACGAGCAAGCGGCCACCTGAATCCGCCAAATTAGCGAAGGGACCGCTGCCCATAGACATCCGCAATTGCAGATGCGTTGCCTACCCTTATCTGACGGAGGAGGAGACGCACTCAAAGAGGATATTTCCTTCCTATGCATCTCCTCCACCGTCAAAACCACTTCCTCTTCTCATCCTCTCCTTATAAGAAACGGGTGGTAAAGAGAAAGGGATTTATATTAGGCCTACAACCCCACACTCATCAGACGAAACACGGAATTGCTTCCATTTCACGCCTGTCTTCTGTGTGGTCGTGGTATTACATTCGTGCTATGATGTTAAAGCGGGCACTACCACTGTAAAATTAATAAAAAAATATAAAGTGGGTTTAATAAGAATCCAAATATGGTCGACAGATCCTGTTTTCTTAATAGTCAAAGTCAAAGCTATGAAATAATTCATGAAATGCACATTGTAAGGGTTTGCGTGATGTTAACATATGTTCGAACTCTCACGTTTATTGTCTTTGAAAATCATAACAAGCACTTTGAAACTACATTGGTTAATGTTTGATTAAGTACAGGTACGAAGAAAAAGTTTAAGTGGATTTTATTTTTTACAATCTGTTACGACTACGTCTGCGTGAAATTAAAAAAACATATAGCACATTTTACTCAGTGATAATATAACTTTTTAATAGTGAAAGAATTTTTAAAATCGGCCCAGTAGTTTTTTCAATACATACAAAAATAAAAATCTATCCTCTTTATAATATTAGTATATTAATTTTTGTGTCGAAATACAAAAAAAGATAGTCGTCTCTTTCTTCATCTATGGAATAAACAGAGACAACGATATTACAGCTATGAAACATTGTAATTTCACATATTTACCTACATATTATAGAATTTTTATAACATCTCCATGTGTGTTTGAGAGATAAAATATTTATATCGTTGAAAATAAATAAAAATATTGCTTTTAAACATTTTTACTCGCGACTGTACCTCAAGAATCTTGAATAATACATCGTAACCAATATCGGTAAGCATCGTTCATCCTTTGTTTAATCAATTATTAAGTTGGTTAAACCTTTCGGTTTCAACTCGCAAGCAGCAGACATATTTTAGCAATTGTCAAAAGTTTGGTTATTTTCATGCCGAAATAATTTCACAGATACAAAAATAAACACGTGTTATGTTGGAAAAATTGAGAGTGATTTTTTATTTATTTCTAACGTTGTTCATACCTTATTTATTGCAAGAATATATTTCTGCAATTTTAATAAGCAAAGTTAGAGAGTGCAACTGTCGTTCATGTGACAGATATTAAAGATGGCGCTAAATTGTTTATTGGTTATTATATTCTTCAATTTGGACTGTGTTATATCTGAAATAAGTTTAAGATTCAGTGAGTATACGTAAATTTGTATATTTTAAAGCAACTTTGGCACAACTTTTAAATACATTTGTCTAATTGGTATTATTGTTTATGAACATGGACGTCGTGAAATTAACAGACACTAACATAACATATAATGTTAACTGTACAAAATTAGACGGCGTTAAAAAAAAAACAAAAGATTATTAAAACATAATAAAATCATAATTTGTTGCACAGAACACTTATTTCCTATTTTCTTGCAGTATTTATAGTAGAGAATCATGAATTTGATCTTCCCGCGCAAATTGGTGTTGCCATTAAAGCGACGGAGCAAGCAAAACCGGATGTACAGCTTAGCGATGCTATAATACAACTGGACAGAGAGAATGAAGAAGAAAGTTATAGGAAATGTTAGTTTTTTATTACTTTTTTAATCTTATGGGTGTGAAAAAGCAAGCGGCCACTTGATTCCGACGAGTAACCGTTGCCCAAGAACATCCGTATTTGCCATAAAGAGTCCTATGCGTCTCCTACACTGTTGAATCCTTTCCCTTCCCATCCTTTCCTAAAGAATTTGACGAAATTTATGCCTCTGAGTCACATCCGACATTCACTAAAATCACCTTATTTTCCAGTATGTTCCGCTCTCGCTAAAGGAGTTACCATTATTATCGACGTGTCCTGGTCTCCATGGGAGATGGTGGATCAGCTCGGTATACCAGTACTACGTACGTCCTTGTCTTCGCAGCAATTAGTGACAGCCCTTGATGGTTATTTGGAATCTAGGAATGCGACTGACGCGGCTTTACTATTGGAGAATGAAAATGGTAGCGTATAAACGAATGATTTTAAATGTTTCTAATCTATATTAATACTAGTTTTTGCCCGCGATAATTTCCGCGTGGAATTAAAAAAAAAAACAAATGAGTAGCCTATTTGTTCTTCCAGACTAAATACATATCTATGCCAAATTTCATCGAAATCCGTTCAGTCGTTTAGGTTACAAACTCTAACAAATATCCATCCATCTAAAATTTCGCATTCGTATTAGCATGGAGTAGGATTAAGTTATGGAATAACTCAAAAACTATTGGCTCGATTTCACCATTAGAAAGCTATCAGTGAGTAACAGGCTATTTTTTAAAATTCACGGGGGCGAAGTCGCGAGCAACAGGAAGTGTTTAAACACATTTTCGTATCAGCATTGGATGCGAAGGTGTGTCGCTAGTGTTTACGACAATTAGAGCGTGAGCACACCTTTGATCTATCGCATAATTGTTCAGTCTCGTTTTGATTCCTATGACCTTACGAGGTACACTACTCGACTGTTAGTTGTGAAACTAAACAGTTGAAGGCTGCGAAACAATCGACATCATCATCATAATCTCCTTATCCTACTCCCGTAGCGGCGCAACAGGTTTTTGTCCTCCACATAACTCTATCATACGTCATCTCAGTCACTCCCTTTTTGATCATGTCACCTTTTACACAATCCATCCATTTCTTTCTAGGTCTACCTCTACCGATGTACCCTTCCACACTCATAACTAACGTTCTCTTTGTAACATGCGATTCATCCCTCCTCATAACATGCTAACCTTTTACTCCTTACCTTCTCTACTACGGGGGCTACTCTCAAACTTCCTCTAATATACTCATTTCGTATCTTATCGAATCGTGTAACCTACACATCCATCTTAACATTCGCATTTCTGTCACATAGTCTCCTTCATCCGTTCCAACCGACAATCGTACAAAAATATCAAAACTGTTGTGCGATTGTCGATTGTTTCGCAGCCAATGCGACTGTTTAGTTGCACAACTGACAATCTAGTGGGCACACCTCCATATAAGCTTATATGAATCAAAGCGAGATTAAGCAATAGGCAATATGCATATGACGCCAAATTGTACCAAACTTTTTTTAAGTATACTTTATTACTATAAAAACAGTACTGCAAAGATTTTTTTTTAAATATAATGTAATTTAGTGGCAAAATTTAATCATTAAAAAGTGTCTTTTTTAAATTCTCTCGCTAAGTTTTAAAACGCACACTATTGGTCGAAGCAAGTGGCTTATCTAATATGGCGTCGTTGTGTTGTTAATACACAGTTCATTTACGTTAGTTTATATAGAAATACACTCTTGAAGTATTTTACTGTAAAAACGATATCAAAACCAACTTTAAAATAAAAAATTAATGAATAAAATTATTAATTACCACTTATTTGTATCAGGAATAATAAAAATGAATCGATTGTTGACTTTTTGACCTTGAGAAACTTGTGTTTTACGTCGAAGTGACATCTGAGCGTATGTTATGAATGGAATAGACGATTGACGTCAATTGTCTATTGACAATTCCGGTCGCGTTTTAGTCGCTCTAAAATGGTCGTAATTTTATTTTATTATTTTTAGCTCAATGGTTGAATATTTTCGCGTCATTTTTTTTCTGGTTATTTTATAACAAGTAGAATCGTTTAAAAAAAGAAAAAATACATGCATATTCCCTATTGTGCGACAGTTGAGTTGAAAGTGTTTGCACGACTATGTTTGACTAACCATAGTTTACTATTACAGATGTAGACAGAACATTATACGAGTTATTAGGCCGGTCTCATATACGTGTTTGGGTGCACGCGGGTCTTACAACAGAGTCAGCTGAAATGCTAAGATCTATGAGACCGGAGCCGAGCTTCTTTGCTATAATTGGTGACAGTGGTTTCGTTAGAAACACATATAGACGAGTAAGTATATCGTATTACAGATTTTTAAATACAGTTAAGCAATTTTAACAGTAGTAGTGCCCGCTTTAACATCTTAGCACTGCAGGGCCGGCACGCCCCCAGTAATACCACGACCACACAGAAGACAGGCGTGAAATGGAAGCAATTCCGTGTTTCGTCTGATGAGTGTGGTGCCGGAGACCTAATTTAAGTCCCTTTCTCTTTACCACCCTTTTCTTATAAGGAGAGGGAAGGGAAAGTGGATTTGACGGTGGAGGAGAAGCATAGGATGGGGAAATGTTCTCTTTATGTGCGTCTCCTCTTCTGTCGGATACGGGTAGGCAACGCATCTGCAATTGCGGATGTCTATGGGCAGCGGTCTCTTCGCCATTTTGGCAGATTCAGAAGGCCGCTTGCTCGTTTGCCACCTTATGTTATAAAAAAAAATCCGCGGTGAGCCACTTTCAGTATTGCTTTGTTGAAATGAGATAAATTCCGCCTCACTAATATGCAATTAGGTAACAGTTAGTTGCGCAAACGACGGGATAATAGTAAATAAGCAAAGTAAGCAAAAAATACCCCAATTCGTAACGCGATTTGGGTTAAACTATTTAACTACGCTATAGTCTTTGACTTTAAAAATAAAAAAAAAATGGGACCGACCTGCAAGCACTACCTCTCGGATTAGAAAAGATTTTTCAAAATCGGTCTACCAGGGGCGAAGTTATGCCGTAACACATATAAAAAAACATACGGACGATGTGAGTACCGCATTCTTTTGGGATGTCGGGCAAAAATACAATCAGCCGTGCAATGAGCAACCTTCCTCCAAACACGTACAATAACGAATGATTTTATTGTCCCCTTGATTTAGCAGTGAATTTTTCACGCCTTTTGCAAAACGATTGAATAGAGTGAAGTTACTTTTTTGACCGACTTCCCAAAAGAAAGAGTACCCAATTCGTCTGTATGTTTTTTATGTGTGTCACGGCATAACTCCGCCGCTAGTGGACCGATTTTGATAATTCTTTTATATCCGAAAGGTAGTGCTTGCAGGTGGGTCCCATTTTTTTGTTTTGCTTTTTGTTCGTATTCCTTTAAATAATACATTAGTGAAATTGGATTTTTGTTTGTTAAATCCTTCAAATTAATAATTCCTTATCGTAGGCGGTAAAAGAGAAGCTAGTACTACGAGAGTATCGTTGGAACCTCGTCATCACAGACTACACAGGTCACTTCGATGTGACACAGCTGGTACTTCCAGCTGTTATCTTACACCTGGATGCTACAGAGTGCTGTAAACTGCTAGCTCTGGACACCTGCGTCTGCCCTGAGGGTTTTCCGGTAAATATCTATAGTTGAGGGGTGGTAGGAGATAGGAGGGTGATGACCCTTCTACCCTCTACCTACCTCACATGCTAACCCATGGTCGTAACCAGGGGAGGTTAGCTGCCTCTCCCCATCCGTCACTCAATTTGTATTTCCTCTGATTTTTCAACAACCAGTGTATTTCCACATTATCTTCTAGAGGAAGCAGTACATCCTTAACAATCTTCTGCAATTCCTAGTAGACATATTCAGGAAGGTACCGGATAGTTCTCCTTCTGTTATAAGATGTGATGAATCTAGCAAAGAAAAGACAGATGATGGATTTTATGAGCTACTGTCTGCGGAGACGTACGGGAATGATAGTTTGTTCTTTTGGAATGGCGAAAGGTAAGTGAGAGGCTCGGACCCTATCTTAAGTTAATGACTAGGTCATAGTTAACCACGCTGCTTGACTTCACAACATCTATGAATTTCTTTAATGTTTGTTAGAGTTTGTAGCCTAAACTGCTGAATGGATCTAGATGAAATTTGGCAAAGATGTAGAGGATGGTCTGTAAGAACACATAGGCTACTTACTCTTGCTTCTTCTTATTTCACGCGAACAGAGTCGCAGGCGAAAGCTATTTAATAATTCCTATACAGATCCAGCCTTCTCATAAGATCTCGATTTATACTATCTTCTGCGAAACCTGGAGTATCAGAGACGGTAGCGAGCTGGTCAGCTGATGAAGAGTACAAGCTGTTACCTGATGCTGTACTGGAACCGATCAGGACATTCTACAGGATAGGAACAGCGCCTGTGAGTTGACAAATGTGTCTGATTGGTCAATTCGAGGTCGAAAATACGTACTTCTTACTAATATTATAAATGCGAAAGTTTAGACGGATGGATGTTTGTTAGAGTATGTAGCTTAAACAGCTGAACGGATTTCCATGAAATTTGGCATACACGTAGAGGATAGTCTTGAATAACACATAGGCTACCCAGTTTTATTTTTTTAACTCCACGCGGACAGAGTCGCGGTAATATATAATATAACTATACGAAAGTAAGGATAGATGTCTGTTACTCTATAAAAGAGCATAGACAACTTACTAGGTTTTATTCTTATTTCCGCGCGGACTGAGTCGTGGGTAAAAGATTGTTTTTATTAGCTGTTATGTTTCTTTAGTTCTAATTTAACTAAAAATTTTACATACAAAAGCAAGTAAAAAAATTACCAGGCTATACCATGGACTATGAAGAAGCTGGACTCAACTGGAAAGGTTATGTTGGACGAAGAGGGCAACATCTTATATGAAGGATATTGTATCGATCTAATAGAGAAACTTGCACAGGTAAGAAAGAATAGTATGTGCGAAGAATATTTAAATACAAATGTGGAGGTACAGTCGAGGAAATTCGCGGTATTTTATTTTCAGAAATACAAATAACCAATTAGTTTTTTTAATAATATAAGGTGGCAAACGAGTACGCGGCCACCTGAAACCGCTAAAACGACGATGCCCATAGACATCCGCAATTGCAGAAGCGTTGCCTACCCTTAATAGACGGAGGAGACGCACAAAAAGAGGACATTTTCCCTTCTTATGCGTCTCCTCCACCGTCAAATCCACTTTCCCTTTCCATCTTTTTCTTATAAGAAAAGAGTGGGAAGAAAAAGGGACTTTAATTAGGCCTCCGGCATCACACTGATCAGACTGTACGCGGAATTGCTTCAACTTCACGTCTGTCTGTATGGTCGTGGTATTGCTGGGGTGAGCCCTACAGTTCGAAGATGTTAAAGCGGGCTCTACCATTTAGTTAGCACTGTTATTTATTTTTAGACAATGGACTTTGACTATGAGATAGTAACTCCTAAATCCGGTGGCTTCGGACAGAGACTTCGTAACGGGTCGTGGGACGGACTTATAGGCGATTTGATGACGGGAGTGAGTTTTTATATTTTTTGAATCAAAGAATTTCACATATATCTATTATAAGCTACATTTTAACATTCCCCTAAAAAAAAAACGAATAGCTTAATTTTAGTAGTATCAAGTTCTTTAAGGCGAGACGAAATTTTCAGTTTAAAAATTAAGACAGTTAAAATATTGTCTGAATACACAGAGTTTTGACTGAAGAGTTATGGCCTGCCTCACCAAGTTATAAATTGTCTGATCCAACGTGTAAAGTGTGATGGAAATATCGGATTATGTTACCTTATCTGACAGTGGCGTCATTTTAATCTATCTGACGCTCTATCAGCCAGTGATGGGACAGGCTTTTAGATTGTTTAGTTAAGATTATCAGAACTAAACATGTGTAGCTTTGTTTATTATAGTTATTGTTAAAATACCGAAGTACTAAATTAATGTTTGCTACATTTTTATAGGAAACAGATATAGCCGTCGCAGCTTTCACTATGACGGCAGAAAGAGAGGAAGTTATCGATTTTGTCGCACCGTACTTTGAACAAACGGGGATCTTAATAAGTAAGTTTTTTTTAATACTTCTGCCTCAATGATTACTAGTGTTGTTTGCCTTTTGGACGATCGCTTCTGTGAACTCTGAAAATTTACTTTCTACGTCAGAAAACAACAATAATATTTGTTACAGATATCCTATGTCACTTAGTGATAATGTAGCTATCGAACATTGAAAGAATTTTAGAAATCGATTTAATAGTTTTTGAGTTTTCTCGTTACATATGCAAAATTTCACTGAGATCCTATAAGCTGTTCTATAGATAGGTAGGAACAAACATTTTTTTTATATCATAAGGTGGCAAACGAGCAAGCGGCCACCTGAAATCGAAGCGACTGCGTTGCCTACCCTTAATTAACAAAGAAGGAGACGCACATATATATTTCCCCTTCCTATGCGTTTCCTTCACCGTTAAATCCACGTTCCCTTCATTCATTTCTTATAAGAAAAAAGGGTGGAAAGAAAAGGGATTAAAGTAGGGCGTCCGGCACTACACTCATCAGAGTGTACGCGGAATTGCTTTCACTTCACGCCTGTCTTTTGTGTGGTCGTGGTATTACTGGGGGCGAGCCGGCCCTGCAGTGCTAAGATGTTAAAGCGGACTTTACCACTGTAGGTGCATAATAGGTTTGAACAAACTTAAATCTAGAAAACAAACTACCTCCCATAAAATATCCTCAAACAAGCCTTAATTAACAATTTCTTCCAGCGATCCGCAAACCAATACGTAAGACATCTCTGTTTAAGTTCATGACGGTGTTACGCACTGAAGTGTGGCTCAGTATTGTCGCGGCGTTGATACTGACAGGGGTCATGATCTGGTTATTGGAGAAGTATTCCCCTTATTCCGCAAGGAATAACCCTGAAGCCTACCCTTATCCTTGCAGGTGAGTAGGTTGGCTGTCTCACTGCGAGAGAGAGAAAAACGCAGAATAATACTTCTCCTAATATATCTCTATTTCATTTAGATGTTACCAAGACTACTCTTTCTCTTACTAACTGTTCCTCTCGAATACATGCCCGTGGAATTAAAAAATAATAATAAACATAGCCTTTGTTACTCACAGATAATAATTTATTTTCTAATGGTGAAAGAGTTTTCAAAATTATCCCAGTAGTTTTTGAGTCATTATACATACAAAAATACAAATTTTTCCTCTTTATAATATTAGTACAGACTAGCTGTTACTCGCGTCTTCGTCCCCGGAAAATTAAAAAATAAGAATAACATAGCCTTTGTTACTCACAGATAAATTACCTTTCTAATGGTGAAATAATTTTTAAAATTAACCCAGTAGTTTTTGAGTTATACATACAAAAATACAAATGTTTCCTCTTTATAATATTAGTAGTTAGATTACATGGGGATTTATTACCAGAAAAAAGGGTTACTTATTGTTGTTAACCTAAAAATAAATCAACATTATAAATACCAAATTTTTGTTTATGGTCATTCTCTTTAGAAACGTAACATCAAGTACTTTTATATAGGGAGTTTACATTAAAGGAGAGTTTCTGGTTCGCGTTGACATCGTTCACTCCGCAAGGCGGGGGCGAAGCGCCCAAGGCGCTATCAGGCCGGACTCTGGTGGCCGCATATTGGCTGTTTGTGGTTCTCATGCTGGCTACATTTACCGCCAATCTGGCTGCGTTCCTCACCGTAGAGAGGATGCAGGTAACAGTTAGAAATAGTATGAGTTATGGTAATTTTACTCTAAGGACTATCGTACCTCTCTTTCACTATCGTTCTCTCGCTCGCACACTAGGTTCAAGAACGTGACAATGAATCATTGTTAAGACTATTATTTCATTTGTTTTATTTGAATGAAAGACTGATTTTATAGTTTGTCTAAATAAGATAGATTAGTTTGATAAATGACGCATATGAAGTATCGAATTCAATTTGTATGAAGGTAAATGCCATACTTAATAGACAGGTATCGTAGTGACGAAACAAACACAAAGCGAACAATTTTGAACTATCGATATTCGGTTTAAATAATTATCGAACTCAACTATAATTACTATTTTCTTATTAACTAATTTATAGGACAATTCTAGTATTGATTATAGTGTAGAGAATTTAGCGATGACAGAAATAATAGCGAAATTCAATTTGATTACGTACGGCTGTAGTAATAATAAACATTTATTTACTCTCATTATTTGTTATGGTCATTATTATTTTGAGAAAACAGTGTTTTTTTTTATTTCATAAGTTATAACTATAAATCTATCGATTCCAACTTCTATAAGAATAAAAATCGAAAATCGATAAGATTCATGACTGATTACACAACCCATCCCTACTAAATTTGAAGTGAATTGTCAAACTAATCTAAATTATTTAGACAAACTATAACTTCTTAGATGTAAGGTAACTTATTAAAAATTTGCATTGTTCCTTTTTTATCTATGAATGTTGTGTTTGTCTATAAATGAAGCAGATTTATATTTTAACTGAGTCTACTATATGTATATTTATTTTATTCTGTGTTGTTAGCATTTCTATAAATAAATAAATAACCTATCGCACAATTGTTATGCGATTATCGATTTCGCGGCCTCAATTGTTTAGTTGAACTAAAAATCGAGTTATACCTCCATATAACCTTGTAAGAATCGAAGCGAGACTAAACAGTTGTTCGATAGTATAGTCCAAAGCGCTCTATAACTCACGTCAAAGATTAAAAATAAGTTACTATCCTGAGACTGAGACTCAGACGATGGTTTTTTTTCTAATGTGTTACTGAACTGTGGATGAATGAATAGTCATTTGATTGGTATTTCCCTCGAGTGTCATACCTGTTTAACTAGTTTTTTTTAAATATATGATAATGCTTCTATATATATATATATATATATATATATATGTAGCTATAATCATCACCAGCTCACTATGTCCCCATTGAAAGGCTCAGAACCTACCCTAAGGGTGACTAGACCATAGTTAACCTGCACTGCGGGTTGACTTCACACATATCTTTGAATTTCTTCGCCGATAGTGCAGGTTGCATCACGATGTTTTCCTTCGCCGTAAGAACGTCGGGTAAATTATGTACATATGAAAAATCGAAAATCACATTGGTGCCGGGATTCGAACCCAAGATCTGTAGACAAGTCAAGTGCCTAAACCACTGAGCCACCGACGCTCTTTTATAGTACATTAGCTGTTCCCGTGTGACTTCATTCGCGTGAAATTGATTACATTTGTCAAATTCAATTGCGATGTCAAAATGACATGACATGATGACAAAGCATGGCAATTATGCTTCCTTGATGTTGCCAACAACTTATGGCCTTTTTCCCACATTGGGGATTTTATTCAAAATATTTACCCCCTAAGTTTAATAGTGTGAAACTATATAGCCTAAAGCGTGACGTAAGTGTAGGGGTTTTTATTAAAAAAAGAATTATTCAAAAATGCTGTAATTGCTGACATCTTAGGTAAAAAAGAAGTGTGTTTACGCTTTATTATAATAGTATAGATAACTATAAAATAGTATATCTTCGTACAGACGCCGGTATCCTCATTAGAGCAGTTGGCGCGCCAATCGCGTATCAACTACACGGTTGTAGAGTCCTCTAATGTACATCAATACTTTATTAATATGAAGTTTGCTGAAGATACATTATACAGGTATATTTTAAGTGATTTTAAACTTTAAAAACATACTAGCTTTCGCCCGCGACTGTTCGTGGAATTAAAAAAACAAAATCAAGTAGCCTATGCGCAGCGCTAAGATTACGTTCTGGCCACTATCCAACAGTGAATTTTGGATATATGATGAGGAAAATCCTGTCGCCTAATTGCGAGATATGCAGAAAGCCAGAAGATATCCAACATTTGTTGGAATGTGAGGGAAACAGACGGATGCGCGAGCTACTTTTCCGGGAGGTGAAACTCAACTTAACTCCGGGAGTTGAAGCGGTTGTACGATTAAGCCAGCTCGTTAAACCCTTAGAGTATCACTTTGGGATTGATATGTCTTTCCAAAGATATAAACCCCCCTTTTCCTAACAAAAAAGCCTATGTGTTCTTTCAAACGATCCTCACCATCTATGAAATTTCATCGAGATCCGTTCAACCGTTTAGGCTACAAACTCTAACAAACATCCATCTAAACTTTCGCATTTATAATATTAGTAAGATAAATCTGTTTGTAGAGTTTTGTTACAATTTCTCATATTTATTGTATTTGTACAGAGTTTGGAAGGAGATAACTTTGAACGCCAGTTCGGATCAAGCCCAATACAGAGTATGGGATTATCCCATTCGCGAGCAATATGGACATATTTTACTAGCTATTAACGCTTCTGGTAAGTTTTATTGACTGCTGCCCGCGACTTCGTCCGCGTGGTATTAAAAAACATACGAACTATATAAATAACAATCTACGTATCCCTCAGGAATCGGACATTTCTCGGGGATGAAGCTTATCCCATGTGTACTCCAAACTTTGATTTATATCTGTGCCAAATTTCAATAAGATATGTTGAACCGTTGCAGAATGATTGAGTAAACATTAAAATACAAAATTAATGAATCCCACGGGAACCATAACTTTTCCCGGGATAAAAAGTAGCCTATGTGTTCTTCCAGACTATGCTCTACATCTGTGCCAAATTTCATAGAGATTCGTTCAGCGGTTTAGGCTAAAAAGGCTAACAAACATCCATCTAAACTTTCGCATTTATAATATTAGTATGATGATATGTCATTTTGGGATAATGTAGCGTTCTAACAATGATTTTTTAAATTATGTTCAATAGTTTTTGAGTTTCTTGCACACAAACACACAGATTACTTTGAATAAGTATAAATCATTGGTATTTCAGGTCCAGTAGTAGATGCGAAAACTGGTTTCCAACAAGTCAACGAGCACACGGAAGCAGATTTCGCTTTCATACATGATTCCGCGGAAATAAAGTGTGTTCTTTTACTTACGAGGGTGAATCAAAAAGTTCTTAGAAGTACATATATATGAAACCTTTTTGGATCAAGTTCGATATTCAAATTAAAGAGTGTCTATCACACACACACACACACACACTATATTTATGCACACTGTCACTTGTTTTTGTCAGTTCGTTCGCATGTAAAAAATTTTTTTGTGCAACGAGTTGCTAAAAAGTCAAAATTATGGATAAAAGTGAGTTACGTGCGGTGCTGTGCTGGCTTCAATCTTCTTACCACCCACCATATTCTCCGGACTTAGCCCCAAGTGATTTTCACTTATTTCCAAAATTAAAAGAGGAAATTCGCGGAACAAAATTTCACGATAATGACACGGTTACAGCTGCCGTAGAGGACTTTTTCGAGAGTCAAGAAAATATTTTTTTTTTCACAAGGAATAAGGAAGTTAGAAACGCGTTATTCTAAATTTCGCATTGGAGGGAGATTATGTAGAAAAATAAAATATTATTATTTAAATCTTTGCATTTTTTCATATTGATTCCAAGAATTTTTTGATTCACCCTCGTACTATTTATTTCCACACTATTTCAGAGGTGATTAAAATTTAGAAGTACAGTAGAAGCTTGATAAGTTAAAGTCCAAGGGAAACACAAAATATTTAAAGTTATAGAGGTTTTAAGTTATCAAGGGTCCATGTTATAGAGGTTTTGGGCTCTGATGGGAAGGGGACATATTTTTTTGAAGTTATGAGTTTTCATGTTACCAGTTTGAGTTATCGAGGTTCTACTGTAATTAGAAAAGGTTGTAAATCTTAAGTAACTGGTCCTTCGAGTCAGATACGAGGTGACGCGGAACTGCAACCTGACAGCAGTAGGCGAGGTATTTGCTGAGCAGCCATATGCGCTCGCGGTGCAGCAAGGATCGCGGCTGCAAGAAGATTTATCAAGGGCACTGCTGCAGCTACAGAAGGAGAGGTTTCTAGAACAATTGGCTGCTAAGTAAGTTTCAAGATGGTTTCCGGAGGCCTAATTTAAGTCCCGTTCTCTTTACCATCCTTTTCTTATAGAGGATGGGAAGGGGAAATGGATTTGACGGTGGTAACGCATAGGAACGTGAAATGTCCTCTTTATCTGCGTCTTCTCCGTTTATTAAGGTTAGGTAACGCTTCTGCAATTGCGGATGTCTATGGGCAGCGGTCGCTTCGACATTTTGGCGGATTCAGGTGGCCGCTTGCTCGTTTGCCACCTTATATTATAAAAATTTCGTCGCGCGATTTTGAGCTAAACTATTTAACTACGTTGTAGTCTTTGACTCCAAAAATCAAACAAAAAAATTGGACCCACCTGCAAGCATTACCTTTCGGATAAAAAATGAATTATCAAAATCGGTCCACTGGCGGCGGGGTTATGCCGTAACACACATAAAAAAAACATACAGACGAATTGAGTACCTCCTTCTTTTGGGAAGTCGGTCAAAAAAAGGAAAAAGACCTAAGTGAATGATGGACTTTATGTGCTATTTTAGGTATTGGAATGAGACAGCACGACAAATGTGCCCCGATGCGGATGAGTCCGAAGGAATTACTTTAGAAAGTTTAGGTAATTATTTCTTTAAACTTACTGAATATAAATGCGAATGTTTGGATGTATGTTAGAGTTTGTAGCCAAAACTGATGAATAGATGTAGAGGATAGTCTGCAAATGCTTATTGCGCGAAGGTTTCGCGGGCAAAAGTTAGTCAGATATGTGTCGCATTCTTTTATTGGTCCCTTTTCGTAGATACAAGAAAAGGTTGGGAATGGGATGAGGATTTGGAAGTGGAAGTGTCCTCTTTATGTAATACTGTTAATTTTAGGGTAACGTATCTGAATATCTGTGGATTGTTGACGCCTTGCTATTTTGGCCAATACCGATGGTCGCTTTCTCTTATGTCATCTGATACTGTTATATATCTATTTTACACTCGTTTTCTATACATATGGGCTATATTTCAGCCACTAAGGGTCACCCTCAGTGATTAACTGGTAAGGGACGTTAACTTGTCATCATTTTCTTATATTTAAGGTGGTGTCTTCATAGCGACTTTGTTCGGTCTTGGCTTAGCAATGATAACTTTAGCGTGGGAAGTATTCTACTATAAGAGGAAAGAAAAAAACAAAAAGCATCAAATCGAGGCCATAGACAAGACATTCCCGCCGAAGAAAATTAAAAAGAAATCGAATAGTGTTGCCAGATTAAGAAAAGTTAATATTAAAAATGTTACTATTGGTGATAAATTCAAACCTGTCACAGGAAAGGTTTCTTTTATTAATGTTTTGCCTAAGAATGAGTTTGTATCGTAGTTTGTTAAAAATCGCTTGTAGAAATGAAAAAAATTATATTTTATTTGTAATTTAAGATGTGGTCGCTATTTAGGGGTTTTTACTGTAATTTTATTTTTGATGCATTAGCAAAACCCTTTAGTATTTTAGTTTAGACAGGGCTGGTTTTATGGCGCCCCTTAATAGAATACTGCATAAATGGGCGCCCTTTATGTCGCCCCAGGGCGCCCATTATGTCGTCCCAGGGCGCCCATTATGTCATCCCAGGGCGCCCTTAATGTCGCCTGAGGCGCCCTTTATGTCGCCCGAGGCGCCATACCTTAAAACTGGTACTCAGTTTATTACTAAGTTTAACTTCATACCGCGTTTATTTGTAAGGCTGTCAGTATTTAGAGGTTATAGTTTTAGAACGAGGAAATAAATTGTTGTTTGTTTTTTAATTTCTTTTTTTATTAAATAGAAATCTGAGTGATTTCGTTGTTTTATGCACAAATTAGACATTTGCAGAATATTTGTATTTCAAATAAAGCGAAATTAAGGAAATTTCTTGTGTTTTATTTTTTATTCCCTTCCGAAATTTTTTTTTTTGGCAGAATAAGGGAAAAAATAAAATTCATTCATTTTAATAAACATTTAATTCAACAAAAAAACTTATTTATAACATTCATAAGTGTTTTAAATCAATCTTAACGTGGATTTGAAATGCGACAGTCTAATTCAATTTGGTAGATTTTTCCTACCAAAACAATTTTATAGATGTTTCCTACCAAAAAATTTACTATGCTACAAAATTGTTTAAGCAGAAAACAATTATTGCATATTTTAGTAGGTTTTGTTACTAAAGCTATATTGGTACATTTCTGTATAGAAAAAAATATCTTCCTGGCAAATTTCGGTAGAAAACCTGTCAAAACAATGAAATTCATTTCGGTAACTTTCTACCAAAACCTACCAAATTTGGAAAATCTACCAAAACCTACCAATTTTTTTTTGCATTACTTTTCCTACCAAAACACTCTCGCGGTAGGTTTTTCCGCCAACACCGACTTCGTCTCTAGAACCTTCTTACCGAAGGTCGTCTTAAATCTGTCCAGATTCAAGAACTCCCCGTCGTTTACTTCGCGTAACAATTTCTTCACCCTATCTTTAGAGCTTTCGACAAAACAAGCGGCCAATTTCATCTCAACTTCAGCATTCCTTAAACCTATACAGTATGCTCTGAAAACGTAAGTTTTTTATTACTAGATTTCGCCCGCGACTGCGTCCGCGTCGAATTAAAAAAAAAAGTTTCCAGACTATCCTCTACATTCAAGCCAAATTTCATCAAAATTTAAGCAGTTTAGGCTACAAACTCTAACAAACATCCGATATTAGTAAGATTATTAGCCCTGTCCCAAAACTGGCTGATAGAGGCTCAGATAGCTTAATGACGTCACTGTTAGAGGGAACAAAATCCGATATCCATCACATCACGTTGGAGTGTTATCAGACAATACTATTTGGTTGGACTAGACCTTAATGTTATAAAATGAAATTTTTTGATTAAGAAAACATGAACAGGGTGTTCATGTTTTCTTAATCAAAAGATTTCATTTATATTCATTTATATTGTATTTCTTACCTTGATGCTCTAGCCAATACTGCGGTCATAGCTAATATCTCACTGCCCGCTTCTGCCATCCTATTTAATTCTCTGAAATATAATATATTCAATTATTTTTTTATAATTCTATCTTCAACTAAAACAATATACAGGTTGTTTTATGAATTACTAGCTCTACTCGCGACTTCGTCCGCGTGAAAATTAAACATAGTCTATGTTACTCACTGATAATAGCTACGTATTTAATGGTGAAAGAATTTTTAAAATTGGCCCAGTAGTTTTTGAGTTATTTCGTTACAAACAAAATTACAAATCTTTCCTTTCACTAAAATATACTTATCTAGAACATATTGTTTTTATCTATACTGATATTTTAAAGAAGAAAGATTTGTGTTTTTGTATGTATTGGAATAACTTAAAAACTACTGGGACGAATTCAAAAATTCTTTCACCATCAAAAAACTACCTTATAACTGAGTAACATAGGCCATGTTTTTTATTACTTTTTTAATATCACTCAGGTGAAATCGCAAGCAACAGCTAGCCAATACTAATATTATAAAGAGGAAACATTTGTATTTATTGAAATAACTCAAAAACTAATTTCAAATTTAAAAATTTCCAAGCCAATTTCAAAAATTATTCCACCATTAAAAAGCTACGTTATTATTAAGTAATATAGGATTCATTTTTTATTATTTTTTTTTGATTTCAAAAGGAGGTACTCAGTTCTTTACATTTTTTCCCACGAGCACAGTCGCGTGCAACATCAATGTATATTTTTTACTTGTTATTTTTTTTCCTAAAAAATACTCACGTAAAAGCTTCACTAACATCCATCCCGTGTCTACTCATGAGAGTTTCGCAAGAAAACTTCATCCTTAGCACGCAGTATTCTAACTGCTGTGAGGGGGCGCGTAATGAGGGGTGCAAATGTTCTGCTAGGTATAGATTTAGTTTAGGGTCGTCTTTCTCCTAAAATGACCTAGACTGTTAATTTTTAATTTTAAATTAAAAAAAATATATTTTTTTAAGATTTTTTTGAAGTTGGGTAATATTTTTTGTGATTTTTTTTTAATTTGTTACTAAATTTTAATTAAATACATGTTTTTTTTATTTTATACAATTGCTTTGTATACTTGAGAGCGTCGGTGGCTCAGTAGTTTGAACACTTGACTTGTAATCTACAGGTCTTGGGTTCGAATCCCGCCACCAATGTGATTTTCCATTTTTCGAATTTTCATATGTACATAATTTACCCGACGTTCTTACGGTGAAGGAAAACATTGTGATGCACATATCTGTGAAGAAATTCAAAGATATGTGTGAAGTCAACCCGCAGTGCAGGTTGACTATGGCCTAGTCACCCTTAGGGTAGGCTCCGAGCCCCTCATTGGGGACATAGTGAGCTGGTGCTGATGATGTATATTTATTATACATAGTGTATATAATTAGTTATTCCCATGTGGCTTTTCCGCATGAAATTAAAAAAAATTACTCTTTACATTTGTCTCATTTTCAATTGCAAATGTCAAATTTTAATACAGAAATAACAAAGGCCTTTGACATTTAACAATTACCGTTATGTCAGCTTGTGCTTATAGGTTTTTCTAATTTATTTACCCCCTAAGTTTAATAGCGTGAAAATATATATCCTAAAGCGTGACATAAGTGTAAGGCTACTTATTAAAGAAAGAATTATTCAAAAATTTGTTGTAATTGCTGACATCTTAGGCAACAAAGAAGTGTGTTTACGCTTTATTATATTAGTATATATATTTACCTGATGTCTGTCTGCGAGAATCTTTTTCAATATAAATGTCGGGTTGAAAAGCGGGTTTCTGATTTGTTTGATTTCTTGAGACAACATTTTACCCGCGTGATGTATTCCATTTAATGCTAAAAAATACATTAAATATACAGGATGATGTTTACTCGAATGGATTATTATTTATTTTAAAACAGCTTCCGCCCGCGTCTCCGTCCGCATGGTAATAAAAAAACAAAACCAAGTAGCCTATATGTTCTTACAGGCTATCCTCTATATTTATGCCCAATTTCATTGAGATCCATTCAGCTGTTTAGGCTACAAACTCTAACAAACATCCATCCATACATCTAAACTTTCACATTTATAATATAATATAATATAACATAATATAATATAATATAATATAATATAATATAATATAATTTATTATGATTAGGATTTTAATGAATAAATTGAAAAATATATATTGTAAAACACTTTTTTTTTTAAATATCAGTTAATATAGAAGTATATTTTGTTTGAATTGTTATACTTAATTATTACATTTTTTTTTATTTTTTTTCATATACTTACCAATATACATATTAACACTGTCCGTAGTTTCTCCTGTTAACGTCAAAGATCTCATATTCTCCAGTAATTGTAAACATTCATCCTTCATTTCAATATTTGGTATAGCAATTAACTTCAACAAAGTGTTTAAACCATTCTCCGCTATAAAATTCCTGTAAATAATGTTTTTTTTTATTAAAGAAACCATAATTACATCTATACTAATATTATAAAGATTGTATTTTTGTATGTATGTATAAACTCAAAAACTACTGGGTTGATTCCAAAACTTCTTTTACCATTAAAAAGATATACTATCGCTAAGTAACATAGGCTATTTTTCAATTTCACGTGGACTTTGTGAGCAAAAAAAATTCGTAAAAAAAAAAAAACAATACAATACTAGCTGTCTGTAATAAATAAAAACTTAATAGTCTATGTGTTCTTCCAGACTATACTACATGTATGACAAATTTCATCAACACCCATCAAACCGTTCTGGAGTAATAACAAACATCCATACAAACTTTAGCATTTCAAGCTTACTTTTATATACTTATTTTAATATTTGTGCAAAAAGTACTAAATACATAATCTTACTAATCTTACTAATATTATAAATGCGAAAGTTTAGATGGATGGATGTTTGTTAGCGTTTGTAGCCTAAACGGCTGAACGGATCTCCATGAAATTTGGCGCAGGTTTAGAGCATAGTCTGGAAGAACATATAGGCTACTTTTTATCCCGAGAATAGTTACGGTATGGCATTTGCCTTCATACAAATTTAATTCGATACTTCATATGCGTCATTTATCAAACTAATCTCTTTTATTTAGACAAACTATAGCAAGATTTTTGAAACATGATGTATATGTTGCTTATAACAAAAAAGAAGTTTTTGTTTATTTGAGTGTTCTTGTAATCTCAAAAAAGGTAGTACTTTGACCTTTCACACGAAGGTAGCTAATTTAAATGAGAATTGTCTTGTAATTTCACATTTGAAAGAACAGTTATTGTTATGAGACGATGGGGACATAAACCGGAAAGTGTTAAGAATGAATGTGGAAGGCTACAAAGGAAGACCGAAGAAAGTATGGATTGTGTGAAATATATGCTTAAGAAAGGAGTGGATTCAAATATGGCTGATAGAGATGTATGGAGCAGCACATCATGCCGACCCTCCATAAGGGATAAGGGCAAGTGAATGATATAAAAGAACAGTTATCAAGTTAACCTGCACATAGCCATTTCCAGTTCAGCATCAGGCTCCACGTATCCATCTAGAAGACCAGCTGTGAAGTATTCAGAACTTTCTGACGCGTAAATATTAAGAAGCGCATCTCCTATCACTGAACGAATCGTTGACACTTCTGACATCGGCTTACCTGTCAAATAAACTATTTAAAATGGCATGTCCCACAACTGGCCGATAGAGGGTCAGATAGCTTAAAGCCAGGATAGTGTTTAAGGCAGTCACTTAAACACTATTCTGGCTTACCCATCTGATTAAGTAAATAGTTAGAGTATATAGGTTCCAGTTATGGGTTATCACTGCTTCCCAACAAAGCCCCTTGTAGAAGTTATTAAAAAAAAATACCTGAAAATGTCCTAGGTGATAAATACTCAGTGACAGTTTTCACGGCTTGCAGTAAACTAGATCTGCATAGCAAAGCTGTGTAAAGTCTTGACACACCTAGTGTTTTAGCTAAATTTTCTTCTGTAGCCATATCTAGGGGTAATGCTGGAAAAAAACAAGTAAATATATACTAATCACACTAATATTATAAATGCGAAAGTTGAGATGGATGTTTGTTAGAGTTTGTAGCCTAAACGGCTGAATGGATCTCTGTGAAATTTGGTACAGATGTAGATAATAGTCTGGAAGAACACATAGGCTACTCACTTTCGTTTTTTTTAGTCGAGAGAGTCGCGGGAAAAAGCTAGTAATAATTCAAATAAATATATACTACATATTTAAATAAAATTCAATATTTTTCAATAAGTCGCAAACAAAAGGCAAATCTATTTTTCGTTCCCATCCTTTCCTCATAAGAAAAGGGTGGAAAGGGAAAGAGAATAAAATGAGGCCTCCGGCACCACACACATCAGACTGTACGCGGAATTGCTTCTACTTCACGCCACTTCTGTGTGGTCGTGGTATTACTGGGGGCGAGCCGGCCCCGTGCGAAGATGTTAAAGCGGGCTCTACCACTGTAAAACATACATCTAAACTTTTATAAGATACCTGGTGTCTTCAGAAACGTGACATATGTTCCGTTATAATTGACGCCATGAGCTCCGGGATGTACTAAGAACATCTTAAGACGAGTGGTATCAACTATGCTTAAAACTAAGTAGTATTCAGATTTATGCAGACATATCTTTTCTCCCGATATTCTCCATATACCTGAAATAATAACGAAATATGTCACTCTGTAAGGGATGGCAGTGGTGCA
Source organism: Papilio polytes (assembly GCF_000836215.1). Lineage (NCBI taxonomy): Eukaryota > Metazoa > Arthropoda > Insecta > Lepidoptera > Papilionidae > Papilio > Papilio polytes. The sequence goes on from NW_013525511.1 coordinate 587,207, forward strand.
GCAAAATAAAACAACGAGTTTCACAAAATGGGTGCGCACAGTTCGCCGGTCGACGTACAAGTTATATGACCACCCTCAAATTTCACTTTTTTTTATATCATTAGGTGGCAAACGAGCAAGAGGCCACAGGAATCCGCCAAAATGGCGAAGCCGCTGCCCATAGACATCCGCTATTGCAGATGCGTTGCCTACCCTAATCCGATGGAGGAGACATACAAAAAGAGGATATTTCCCCTTCCTATGCATCTCCTCCACCATCAAATCCACCTCCCCTTCCCATCCTCTCCTTATAAGAAAAGGGTGGTAAAGAGAAAGGGAATTTATTTCTTTCACTTAAACTACTAACTGTTTTTACATGTACCTCGGTAGAAATTAGTAGTTTATATTAACAAAAACAATAAAAAAGGCTTTTAAACTTCTATCATGAACAACCTCATACACCATAGTTAAACTCAATGTGGACTGACTTTAGGCAAACACTAGCTGTTGCCAGACTTTCAAAGCAATATTAAGATAAAAAGTAGCCTATAATATGCCCATCTATGTTGGCTACCCTTCAATGAAAGTATGATCGAAATTGGCCCAGACATTTCTAAGATTACCTGGAAGAAAAGTGGCTTGAGGACAGACAAAAAACATTTAAATGCAATTTTCATTATCAGACATCAATCTACAACATAATTTTATTTATTATTGTTAAAAAAAAACTTCCCGGAATCTGGAATTTTTCTATAGATAATTCAGACACTCCAATTTGGTTATATGTATAGATTAGGTAGATAGATAAGAAATATGTGAAGATGAAGATATATGTGAGGAAGAATGTTTCATTTAGGGTTTACCCAAAAGTTGAGGAAGGAAAAAATATGAATATAAGCTTGGTTTACTCATCACCAACATGCCCTTATTCCTTATAGAGGGTCGGCACACTATGTGCTGCTCTTCCATATATTTCTATAAGCTTGTTTTACTATGATTTTTTTTTAATTGGTATTACTCACCTCTTTCATCAACTTCAGCTGTAGTCCTAAAGTCAGCTTGTGATATCCTCTCAGCTACCTTCTCCCTGATACACAAGCCTATCGTATTATCACCAGATATTAAATCATCTATAGTCTTTTGGTACAAATCCTCTGTTAAACCAATCTTTAAAGCCTTTAATCCAACCCAATGATCACTTATTTGCTTGCTAAGCTGTAAATCTGTACTTATAGTTTCTAAATAACGCAGACTCTCTGTATGGTTGACCGCCAAACCATTATTAGTTAACGCAACTGGAGCTGCGTACATTTTTGTTCCTTTTAACGCATTTTTTCTGTCTTCTATTGTTTTATCCGGGTCGGAAAATACACGATCGAGCGCTAAAATTCTCTGATCTAACGCTTCCGACTCATCCTTGTTTAATATCTCAGGATAAGCTAATAAATCTCGGTTGAAAATACTGACGAAAACATTTTTCATGAATGGCGGAATTGCAGCTTTTCGGCGCTCGACGCGTTCTAGGACTTTCAAGTCTTCGAAATCGAATGTCTCGTCTTTAACTTGAGGTTGAGTTGAAGACTCACAATGATTACCAGATATTGTAAATTTTCTCGAAAACCTCTTGATACTTTGATAACGTACGGTGCAAATTTTACGGGCTACATTCATTTTGAAAAGTGAAGTTAACGTTTTGATCTAATTCTTTTACATGAATTTATGATAAAATAATAGTTTACTGTTGTAATTAAATTTAATTTTCAATATTTAACAATACGTAACATTAAACCTTTTAGGTTACTTTTTTGACATTTCTTTTGACACTTTTGGTTTTGTTTTGGTATCATAGATTCGTAATAATTTGAAGACTAAAAGTGCCAATTTTTTCAATATTATAATAAAATAGTTTTTAGGATATTTTAATAAGTTATGCCCATAACTTAAAACGTTATTAATTAACAATATCTTTTCGTAATTTTTAATTCGAATACATTACAACTTACACATTTAAGAAAAGCGCCATCTATATTGTGAGTTTGAATACATAATTAAAAGTATAGTCAGATTTCTCATTTTTTTCTGGAATTTGCTTTGAAAGCTGCCGATAACTTTTTATTAGTATAGAAATTAAATTAAGTTGGTTTACAATTTAAATAAAGTTACTATCTTATGTAAACATTGTTAAAAATATTCTCGATTTCAATATTGTATCTATTTTTATGGACTCTTATCTCACGTTCCTTTGCTATTTACATTTTATTCATGTTGTTTATTCCCGGTTTACTTGAATATAATAGGCGGATACAAAAAAATGAATTGTCTTTTGGGGGGAAGTTTGCATTTTGAAGATTTCACATAGTAAATCCAGTTAAGCTCATTGTTTTTATATAAACGTAAAACAATAATTACGTCAAATACAATGACAAACTTAATCTTATTTATTAATGTCAAATTATAATAGAGTTTAAGATTGAACCAACAAAAAGCGTAACTCTAATAATAATTTTATAAATGTCGACTAAATTACATGATTCATAAAATTCAAAGCAGCTTAATAAAGAACCCTTTCTAATTTGCATGCGGTCAATCCAACCCTCATCAACGGCTGGTTATTATCCTCTGTTATATTTACCCTGATCTCATATAACTATATAAATATCCAAGACAAAAACAATTACTTCAATTTAATTAAATACCAGTTTTATTAGCAGGCAACACTGAATTATTTAGTGATGTGACGAAATTAACGTTTAAATAACTATCGTGTAAACTGTTATTTGTTTACGACGTTTTTTATTTTATAACGTGGAAAACGAGCACACGGCCGCCTAAAATCGCCGAAATGGCGAAGCTAGCGCTTCCCATAGACATCCGCAATTGCAGATGCGTTGCCTATCCTTAATTGACTTTGGTGGAGACGGATATAAAGAGCACATTTCCCCATCCTATGCGTCTCCTCCACAGTCAAATCCAATTTTCTTTCCCATTCTTTTCTCTTAAGAAAAGGGTTGAATGGGTGGGAATACTAAAGTAGGGCTTCTACCACCACACTCATTAGACGAAACGCGGAATTGCTTCCACTTGACGCTTGTCTTCTATGTGGCCGTGGTATTGCTGGAGGCGAACCGACTAATTCGTGCGAAGATGTTAAAGCGGGCTCTACCAGTGTTAAATGATTCATGATTTTAAATCGATAAAAAGCGACGAAACCACGCATGGATAGGTGAAAGAAGGGGAATGGCAGTGAATTCAGATATCACAATCGATAGGGATTTATATCGGGACATTTAAGTATATTGAAAAGAGGATACCGATCTTAAAAATAAAGTAGAAAGTAATGAAAATAAATTAAGATCCCTGTTAGAGTATTAAGAAAATTTAAAAATAATTTTAGCTTTAACATAACTAGGAAAAATCCAATAGGAATTGTGCTATGAGGCAAAAATACAGCATATTTTTCTGTTTTACAGCTCGATTTTATACGTAAATGATATTATTTAGCATGTTAACAAAACTAGTGAAAGTTAGCGTCGTGTGAAACGAGTTTTTGTTTTTCAAAGACTTCCCTTTAGCTTAGGGGATGGAGGCGAATACGGGGTGGGTTTACAGCCGTCCCAATACTATCTATCGTAATTTCAACTTTATACTTAAGCGTCTAAGGTATATTATCGTATAATTATGTTCGATTTATAATATTTTACATAACCGTGTCTATGTATTGCCATGAAATAATCAGTGGGACTTCTTCTTTGGTGCGAAGATGTGTGTTGAGAGATGTGTGTGTTGTAATTGCTTTGAATAACGTGTGTTCAGTTAGAACAATTGTGTTTTTGTGTGTTCTATTGTGTAGTTAATGTGTAAGGTTGTGTTAAATACTGTAATATAATAATTTAAGTGAATTATGATTAATTATAAGTACTATAATGCTAAAATGAGAATGCATGAGACGAAAAATTGATAATTTCATGTTGCTGTGGTTAGGAGGAAACCTATTGATGGTAAGTAAGATTTTATATGCAAAAAAATGTCTTTAATTTTGACACGTGAAGTTTTGAGGTTAAATAGGTTAATGTGATATATTAAACGATGTCGATAATTGATCTAATTAGTTGCAAGTAGAACATCACTAGTATTTGATTTTATAAATTCCGTCATCCGAAAGGCAATAACATTTTTGTTATTCTGCCAAATAGTAAAATTATAATTTAATTATTTATTTTAATGTTTGAAAACACATTCTGTGTTGTTTTTTAACACCTTTATTTTAATAGAATAAACTACTGGTGAAGGTTATTAATTTTTATTGAATTTAATCGATTTAATTAATGTAGATTATAAAAGTTTGTAATTGACGAAATAAAATGAGTTTGTTTCCATCAATAAAACAATTGTTTCCTCTAAGTTAAACGAAATATATAATATTCAAAATATAAGATACTGGTCAATACAAATTTATTTTTAAAAATAAAAAGTAATAAATCCTTCCTTACGATTCGAAATTCAAATTCAAATTAAGTTTTTGGCAATTTTGAACGTCGCATTAAAACAATTTTATTTATTTTAACAATAAATAAGATAAATCAAATAAAACTCGTGTCTTTTATGTAGCCATTGTATGAGAGGTATAAACATAATAGGTAAGAAATTAGGGTAATCTGAGCCTAGTATTTAGCTCACGGCATAAGCATTAATCTATTTATAATACACTAGCTGTTGCCCGTGGCGTCGTCTGTGTTGAATAAAAATATAGTGAAATAGACTTTGTTCCAATATGCATTAATTTTTTTGAATTTACACGCTAACATACGTCTATACTATGCATTTATGTTATTACTAGCTTTTGCTCGTGATTCCGTCTTTGTATAATTAGAAAACGTAGTAAGAACCCTGTGTTTCTTCCATACTTTTTTACATCTATGACATTCGTCGACATTTGTTAAGCTGTTACGAAGATATTTTCTAATAAACATCTATCCATCTAAACTTTCGCATTTATAATATTAGTATGACTAGCTGCTACCGTGCGGCTTCATCCGCATGAAATTTAAAAAAAACTTTATTTCATTGTTTACATTTGTCAAATTCTTAATTTCAAATGTCTAAATTCAAATGCACAAATGACAACGGCGTATCATGTCAATCAAGCTTCCTTGATGTTGGCAGCTCGTAGTTTATGGTCCCTTTCCCACATGAACGTTTTTATCCAACTTATTTGCCACTAAGTTTAATAGCGTGAAAATGTATGGCCTAAAACGTGACGTAAGTGTAGGGCTTTTTATTAAAGTAAAAATTATTCAAAAATATGCTGTAATTGCCGACATCTTAGGCAACAAAGAAGTGTGTGTTTACGCTTTATTATATTAGTATAGATACAAAATTTTGGATGGATGTTTGTTACAGCGTATATTTAAAACTGCCTAATGGATTCCATGAAAGTCACATATGTAGAACATAGTTTAAAAGAACACAAAAGCTAGTCTATACTTCTATATTATTATAATAAAGCGTAAACACACACTTCTTTGTTGCCCAAGATGTCAGCAATTACAGCATATTTTTGAATAATTCTTTTTTAATATAAAGCCCTACACTTACGTCACGCTTTAGGCTTCATATTTTCACACAATTAATCTTAAGGTGGTAAATATTTTGGATAAAAACCCTAATGTGGGAAAGAGACCATAAGTTGTTGCCAACATCAAGGAAGCAAGATTGCCAAGGTTTGTCGTCATGTCATTTTGACATTTGTTATTAATAATTTGTCAAATGTAAACAATGAAATAAAATTTTCATAATTTCATGCGGATAAAGCCGCACGGAAACAGTTTGTATAGAATATTTCTTGAAACAAACTTTGTCAAGGGAATGTATGTTATACGTTAGTCGAGTCTACATGAAAAACTTTTAATAAGCTAATTTCTTGTTGAGACTCTATTTCATACTCTACTTTGAAACTTAAAATAGGTTTTATTACTTTATTCAACTAGCTGTCGCCCGCGACTCCGTTCCCGGTATAAAAAAGTGAATAGCCAATGTGTCCTTCCAGACTATCCTCTAAATCTATACCAAATTTCGTTGAAATCCGTTCAGTCGTTTAGGCTACAAACTCTAACAAACATCCATCTAAACTTTTGCTTTTATGATATAATCCCACGGGAACCGTAACTATTCCCGGGATCAAAAGTAGCTTATGTGTTCTTCCAGATTATCCCCTACATGTATACTAAATTTCATCGAAATCAGTTTATCCGTTTCCGTTAGCCGTAGAGTTATCCTAACTCTAACAAACATCCATCTAAACTTGCATTTATAATATTAGTAAGTGTAAAGCAGCCTCAAAAATCTCCAACGGCATTGGAGAACGTTGCCAATACTGGGTGTTTTCAAAATAAAACACGAGTTCTGTGATAGCGAAGTTAATTTAATCAAAACACGTTGCGTGAGGTCGGTTATTCGCCGCGAACTTCTATATCGCGATCTAGAAATCAATTGACTTAAATGTACGCCATCTCGTGACGAACAACCGAAACAAGAAATTTAAATCAACAATGGACAGTAAGATATGATTACATGATAGATCAGCTCACTGTTCACATGATGCACATCAGCGAACAGATTCACGGCTCAATTTGTATAAAGACCAGTGTTCAAGGAGTTTTTACACGTTTTTAGAGTCAAGCCATTAGAAAAGAAGAAGAATTTAAATTATTTAAAATTAGAACACATTGTCGACGTCATCACTTTTATCTAGTTTTTTTCTGTACATATTTTACCATTACACATGTCTCCGTTAAAAATAGTTTTATTTCTAAATCTTTTACGATATACAACGAGGTATATATATAGATGTAGAGGATAATCTGGAAAAACACACACTCACTTTTGTTTTTATTTAATTCCACGCGAAGAGACGCGGGCGAAAGCTAGTATATAACATCGAACGCGATGTCACTACCATGCACAATGGAACTGACATGATAATCAGTTAAAATTATTTGATAACACGTCTAAGAGCGCAGTAAACATTTCTTCAAAAATAATCTAATCATGAAGGTCCGCAACCTCTGGTGTGGGGTTATTCGTGAGTTTATAGTTTGTCTAAATAAGATAGATTAGTTTGATAAATGATGCATATGAAGTATCGAATTCAATTTGTATGAAGGTTAATGCCGTACTTAATAGACAGGTATCGTAATGACGAAACAAACACGCAGGGAACAATTATGAACTATCGATATTCGGTTTAAATTACCGAACTCAACTAATATTACTATTTTCTTATTAACTAATTTATAGGACAATTCTAGTATTGATTATAGTGTAGAGAATTTAGCGATGACGGAAATAATAGCGAAATCCAATTCGATTACGTACGGCTGTAGTAGTAATAAACATTTATTTACTCTCATTATTTGTTATGGTCATTATTAATTTGAGAAAACAGTGTTTTTTTTTTAATTTATAAGTTATAACTATAAATCTATCGATTCCAACTTCTATAAGAATAAAAATCGAAAATCGATAAGATTCATGACCGATTTTACACAACCCATCCCTACTAAATTTGAAATGAATTGTCAAACGAATCTAAATTATTTACACACACTATAGTCACCGGAGAATTCACTCAGCTGTCATACATTGAGCTGTGAGCTGTGAGCCACAGCTCATTTCAATACTGTGAACTGATCTGTTGTTCCGATTTATTGCTGATGTGCTTCTATTGTTCTGTTACTCAGTCGGGTCTGCGATCTAAAAGTATGTTAAAGTGCTCCATATCGATTAAATCGAAGCCGTACGAAAGACGACGCAATGACATTACAGAGCTGTTGCTTGGCGGTTTTTTTAATCGTAAATTTTATAGACATTTCACTAACCTGCCAGTTTTAGTCAGATGAAACAATAGAAAGAAACAAACAGTAGAGTATAAACTGTTACTAGAAATAAACAATGCGTAATAGAATTTAAAAAAGTCAAGGTTTTATCCCTACCATGTTTTATCAATAATTTACGAAATATAGGTTAGCTTGTATAATTCAAGAATAGGCCAAGAGCAAAATGACAAGCCGTTTTTCCCGCCAATTGTTTTTTTAAACAGTCGTGAGCGCTGTGCTCTCGTCCATTCTGCCACTGCTTTTGTACAGACGCGCTAAACGATTCAAATGTTTTTTATTTTTTATTTTAGTCTTCATTGCTACACTTACAAAAGAATCGTTTGTACCAATTAACGACTCGTGACGTTCTCTTCTTAATTATCCTTTTAGGAATTTCACAAGAATGTGAATTATAGTTTGAAGTCATTTTTTTATTAGTTTCGTATATTGTGTTGTATTCCTTGCCCGTATCAAAATTAAAATGTAATGAGAAGAGCTCATTAAAATCGCACACAAGCGGAATTTGTAACTAACGTCTTTTGTTCTGACTTCAAAAAAAAATTGCCAAGTTTGTTTTTCTCAGAATCGTATTAACAAAAAAGATTAAAATATAAACGTTTTAAATACTGGCTGTATAGATTATAACGTTTCAACGAGTTTAAAAAGAGAATGTTTTTAATCTGTACAATTTTGCCGCGCTCTGTTTAGATAGCAAATAGCGAGCCATGTAAAGCGAAGCAGAGATGTCAGTTTTTTTAGCTTCCCTGTTGCATTTTAGTAGAGAAATACTGATATAATTTAATTTTAAAGCTCTTGCTTTTGGTGATGCAAATTTTTGTTTTGCATTGAAATTCAAAATAATAAAAATTCGTTTTATGCATTGTTTTATGTATTTTTTAGTGGCTGTAAGTTAAAATACTTTCAACTTAAATTTTTATAAACTAACGAAAGTTTTTTTCTTAAAATATTAAATTAGTACTTTAAAAAATATCAGAAGCTTGCTGGCCATAATTTTGTGTTCGTACAAAAAAGAAATACATAATATTTTAAAGGAAACGAACAATTCCATTTTTGAATAAAAAATTACCATTGTATTTTTCAAATAAAAATTGTAGATTTAGTAATAAAATTACTAAATGCAGATTATGCGGCAGTCATTTCGTAATCGGAAACAATTGACTCATAATTTTTGATTAACGAACGAAAATTACAGACTCGCAGCTCGCTGTCAAAATAAATGGCGCCGAAAAATTAAATTGGAAAACGATAAAATTCAACGAAATAATTTTAAAAAATCACATTCGAAATACCCCGCAAAAGTCAATACGTTCAAATAATAATTTACACGTGTTTGCTTTAGATTTTTGTGACACACGGTTCGATATATTGACGAACAAAATATTTTAACGAAAATTAATGTTTTTTTTTTAAATAAACTATAAGTACTTATTTTAGATTGTAAACTAGGAAATTGTAAAAAAAGCAAAAACATCAATGAAATTCGCATGTAAATTCTAAGATAAATTTTAACTTCACAAAATTCTTTAGATGACTCTGTTTTTGTTTTGCGAACATTTCTACGAGATGGAATGTGAAATGCAAATGTACATATTCGATTGCTCGTTTAGTACGTGCTACTCTGTGCTCTCTACCTATCAACAACACAATGGACATGGTGATACGCGTTAATATTCATAACGCTCTAATGGCGTTGCCTTGCGTATTACGGGGGAAGTAGTTTAGGGTTGTCTATTCGATTATTATTATGTTATACCATTTTATTTAAAACCTTAGCAAATGCCGACTGAATTATCGCACAACCGTGCGATTGTCGATTGTTTCGCAGTTAATTCAACTGTCAAAATCGAGCAGTGTCACTTCCGTTTAAGCTCATAGGTATCAAAGCGCGACTTGTTTCGTCAAAGGTCTCTTACCTTTCAGGTCAATCCCACGCTTTAAAAATTGTAGACATTAAGGTATTATTAGAAGTTTATGAAGCAGTGATTTAAAACACATTTCCCTTTATAAATCAACTAACTTTTGCCGAATCTGAATCGTCATTGTATTAACTTTAACAAAATTGAAGAAACTGAACAAAGTTTTCTTATTATAATCATTTGAATAATGCAAAGTAAACGTATTTGGCCGTAATTTCCACAAGGGAAAGGAAGAAAGATATAGAGTTAAGTCTAAAGTAATATTATTGAATACATAATGGTATTGTTAAAAAGAAACTTTGGTCACAAGTCCAACAAAAAATTTGTAAAAATTAAAATAAATTTGAACAAGTTTCGTCCCACGACTGAAATAATACGATACTGCTTAATGTGTTTTTTTTATTATTTTTTTAAATATCTTGTGTAATTAACTAAATACAATCCAGAAGATAAGAATAATCTCAATATCACTCATTAAAAATCACACTAATATAGATGCAAATGTTTAGATGGATGAATATTTGGTAGAGTTTGTAGCCTAAACGGCTGTGCGGATTTTGATGAAATGTGGCATAGATGTAGAGGATAGTATGGAAGAACACATGGGCTACTGGTTTTGTTAACTTCACGCAGAGGGTGTCGTTAGCAAAAGCTAGAGTATTTATAAAAAGGGTTCAAAGTAATTTTCATTTGCAATTAGTGGTTTTAAGATATTTCCTTTACAACTGTAAGTTCAACAACCTTGGCTTGTTTTTCAGCAAATAAGATTCCGCCTTTAATTTACAAGAAAACAAACTTCGCTTTACTCTTTAATTACGGGTTATATTTATTTATTTTGGTGTTTTTGACAGGGTCGAGTCTTTAATTTCTTTGAGACTGTAATAACTTTCGAAACATATCTTACTTCTTACTAATATTATAAATGCGAAAGTTTAGATGGATGTTTGTTTGAGTTTGTAGCCTAAACAGATGAACGGATCTCGATGAAATTTGGCATGGATGTAGAGCATAGTCTGGAACACATAGGCTACTTAATTTTGTTTTTTAAAATTCTGAGCGGACGGAGTCGCGAGCGAAAGCTCGTGATAATAAGTGTAAGTGCTGAGTACAAAATACAACATCTTTGGCTGACAAGCAGTACGAATACAGCCAAAGAGGTTGCATGCTGGCCACGAACGTTTGCTTTATTTATTAAAAAAAATAGTGAAAAACAAGAGAAGGAAGAGACGCGTACAAGATGTGATCACTCGATAGTCTTGTCCTTTGTAAAACATGTAAATAAGCTTGAATAAAGATGTTTTTAGTTAGAAGAAAAGTTTTTGTTTGTAAGAAGTTTAAGATAGCTCTACCTATGAAAGGTTCTGATCTAAATTGACTGTTACGTGTCCTAAAACTATTGATGTATCTAAAAATAACAAGAAATATAAAGGTGTGAAGTCCTCACTTCGAACAATGAAATACGACGTTTCGCGCCTTATTACCGAATCAAGATGGCGGCTGTTGCCTTGATTTATGTCGGATCGAATGCGATCTTTCAACTCGGGTCGAGGTGGAGGGATGACTGACATACCGATAAATAAATTAGATTCGAGATTAGGGTCGAGCCTGTTGCTTTGCGAAATATTACATGTCGGTACAATACAAAACTTAAAATATTTCGTGTATGAAATAGTTTAAATAGGAACTTAATAATCAAGTACTTGCTGAATCTATTTCATTGGTCTGTATTAACGCTAAATGACATGCATAGTTGTAGTGGTAGAGCCCGCTTTAACTTCGTCCCAGGCATGGGTCAGCTCGCCCGATGCAATACCTCGACCACAGAATGCAGGCGTGATTCGTCCGATGAGTGTGGTGCCGGAGGCCTAATTTTAGTCCCTTTCCCGTTCCATACTTTTCTGATAAGAAAAGGATTGGTTGAAAAAGTGGATTTGATGGTGGAGGAGATGCATCGGAAAGGGAAATGTTCTCTTTATGTGCGTCTTTTCCTCCTTCAATTAACGGTAGGCAACGCACCTGTAATTGCGGATGTCTGTAGGCAGGGGTCGCAGTGGCATTTCGGTGGATTTAGGTGGCCGCTTGGTTATTTGCCACCTTATGATATAAAAAAGGTGCAGGCAAGAAAGTTGAAGTACAAACTGTACTAGAATGTTCACTAAGTAATGTAATTTTAAAAGATGCCTTCAAGTCCGGAAATTTGCGTTTCAAATGATGTTAAAATATGATTTTCAATATCTGGTCTCGACCCTGATCCTCGATCTGCAGACCGCAACGAAGCCCCGGCGACTCCATTAGAGCGTTATGAATATTAACGGGCGACACGCGCCTAGCGTTTTGTTGGTACATTTTGAGGGCAGAATACGTGCTTGTGACACACGGCTCGTTAGACTGACAAGCTGTCATACACTAACACTAGTTCGGGTAACATGGTTGTAAATGTTACTTCTCACTTCTTGTTAATATTATTAAAGCGAAAGTTTATATGGATGAATAGATGTTTGTGAGAGTTTGTAGCGTAAGCGGCTGAATGGATCCCGATGAAATTTGACATACTTTTAGAAGATAGTCTGGAAGAACACATAAGTTGTATTTTTTTAAATTCCACGCGGACGGAGTCGCAGGTGAAAGCTAGTCTAATAAAAAATATTAGCATGTCAACGAATTCTATGACATTTCATCTCTTCCAAATCACTCAGACGCTGAGTTTATGACAATAAGTATTTATTTTTCACAAGCATCTATTACTTATATCAAAAGAAGTTTGTAAAACGCTTAATTAATGCTAGTACTTATTACAAAAATGGCATTAAACAATTTAATGTTATACAAAAAAGTACTATTTATAATTTACGAGCTGTTGCCCATGACTTCGTCCGCGTGTTATTAGAAAACATACAAACTATATAAATAACAAAAAGCTACGTATCCCTCGGGAACCGGACATTTCTCGGGGATGAACCTTATCCAATATTTACTCCAGACTTTGTTTTATATCTGTGCCAAATTTGAATAAGATATGTTGAACCGTTGTAGAATGATCGAGAAAACATTAAAATACTGAATTAATGAATCCCACGGGAACCGTAACTATTCCCGGGATAAAAGTAGCCTATGTGTTCTGCCAGACTATGTTTTAAACCTGTGCCAAATTTCATAGGATCCGGTCAGTCGTTTAGGCTACAAACGCTAACAAACATCCATACGTCCATCTAAACTTTCGCATTTATAATATTAGATTAGTAAGATTTCATTCTTCGAATGTATTTAATTTTAATTGTTTTATAAGTCCGCGAATCTAACCGTCAATGTGTCTCAACAATATGCAGGGCTGAACAAAGAGATCATTTCGAGCGCTGTTTGCGGAATGGGCTTGGAATGGGCCGCGGCTTTGCATTCCCCTGCTCCACTCCTGTCAGAGGAATTTACTCATCTAAACCAGGGCTTTTATTATTTCTAAAGAGTTTTTATTTACGTGACTGGGGAATGTAACACTTTTTTATATCAAGGAACTATAAATTATATTTGTGGCTGATATTTTTTAAATTCTAATTTATCACCTAAAACAAAAGAAAACATGTCAAATTTCTTTTTTTGACCGACTTCCCAAAAGAAGGAGGTACTCAATTCGTCTGTACGTTTTATTTTTTTTTTAACTTTTTTTTTTTATAATAAGTTGGCAAACGAGCAAGCGGCCACCTGAATCCGCTAAAATGGCGAAGCGACCGCTACCCATAGACATCCGCAATTGCAGATGCGTTGCCTACCCTTATACGACGGAGGAGGAGTTGCACATAAAGAGGATATTTTCCCTTCCTATGCATCTCCTCCACCGTCAAATCCACTTACCTGTCCCATCCTCTCCTTACAAAAAAAGGTTGGTAAAGAGAATGGGACTTAAATTAGGCCTCCGGCAGGCCTAATTTAGTCCTAATTTTAGTCCCTTTACCTTTCCACCCTTTTATTAAGAGCAAAGGATGGGACGAAAAAGTGGATTTAACAGTGGAGGAGACGCATAGGAAGGGGAAATGTCCTCTTTATGTGCGTCTCCTCCTTCGTTAATTAAGGGTAGGCAACGCATCTGCAAATGCGGATGTTTATGTTTATGGTGGATTCAGGTGGCCACTTGCTCGTTTGCCACCTTATATTACACAAAAAAAAAACTACATATGTAATACAGATTACATTCTTTGACAATCAGGTAAAAAAGGTTTTTACATCGAATTTCGATTAGAACACCATTTATAAAGGCTCAAGAAAGGCAATATAGAGTACTTCCTTTTATACTGAAGTGTTCTTATCCTCACCCCGAAAATTCTATACAAAAGAACTCCTACAGTTTGCGTTTCTCTTTTGTTACGCCAATTAGTTACGTAGGCGCTTTGTCTTGTAACATGAACCGGCTCGCCCGGTGCAATACCACGACCACACAGAAGACAGGCGTGAAATGGAAGCAATTCCGTGTTTCGTCTGATGAGAGTGGTTCGGCAGGCCCAATTTTAGTCCCTTTTCCTTTCGCTTAGGATGGGGCAATATCCTGTTTATTTGCGTCTCCTCTTCTTTCAATTCTGGGTAGGCAACGCATTTGCAAATGTCGATGTTTATGGGCATCGGTCGCTTCACCATGTCGGCGCCTTGCCGCCTTATGTTAATGTAAAAAAAAACTATGCCGGCTAGTCCGTTGCACTACCACCACGCAGAAGACAGGCGAAAGAGATGGATTGCGTGAAAGGTGACATGATCAAGAAGGGAGTGACTGAAGACGTATGTTATGTGGAGGTCAAAAACCTGTTGCGCCCTACGGGAAAAGGATAAGATTATGATTGACATTTGTGTTTAGGTGGTGAATGCGGTTCTTATTACCGGTGATGAGGTGACAATATGTGGAGCGAGTGGCGCTGGCTCCTGGTCTTGCTGAATGCCGTTGCCGCTCTCTCGCCTGTCATCAAAATTGGTGAGTATAAGTGCTATTGTACACGAGGTGATGTACATTTTCGTAACACGTAGTCTTTACTGTTCTAATTCGCCTGAATTCGCCTGCGTTAAATTAATCATACTAATATCATTTTGATATTATAAATGCGAAAGTTTAGATGGATGGATGTTTGTTAGAGTTTGTAGCCTAAACGGCTGAACGGATTTCGCTGAAATTTGGCATACATAAGAGGATAGTCTGGAACAACACATAAGTTACTTGCTTTTGTTTTTTTTTTAAATTCCGCGCGGACTGCGTCACGGGCGAAAGCTTATAAAAAAAATATAGCCTATGTTACTCACTGATAACTTAGCTTTTTAATGGTGAAGGAATTTTTGATATCGGTCTAGTAGTTTTTGAGTTATTTCAATACATACAAAAATACTTATCTTTTTTTAATATTAGTAAAGCTTTGTCATAGTGAACTATTTTTTTCACCTGTACTTTTCAGAAAGGTACTACATCAGTAGTCAAGTTTAGCGCCACCTCGTGTCCTAGCATTTATATGCAATAAAACATTTTATAAAGTTATAATAACCTCCATCTTTTGATTCCTTCCCTATAATACAAACTAAACAGTGTTACAAAAAAAATATCTCACCTGCATATTTATCTCTGTCATAATTAGTAGCCTTTCGAGATCGTCACTTTTCGCTACACTTTCAAAAATGGCGGAGCAAATCTATCAGTTGTAACTTTGCAACTATTTTTTTCCCGCAGGCGCTATATTCACGGAGGAGGCACGAGGCGGCAGCGCAGAGCTCGCGTTTAAGTACGCCGTGTACAGAATCAACAAGGAGCGCAATCTGTTACCCGGGAGTACACTCGTCTATGACATACAGTATACTACGTCTAGAGACACTTTTAGGACATATAAAAAAGGTTAGTACATGTACTACAGTACGAAACACGGTTCTTACATGTTTTTTAAGATGACAGGAGTTTTTGGCGGACATGTCGCTTCTGTCTATTCCATTTTGTACCCTTTTCGTCCAAGCAAAGTAAAAGAAAGTGTAATTCTCTCTCTGTTCGTACTTACACTCTTAATTGATTATTTTAAGATAGGCAAGGCAAGTCGTTTCGCTAATTTATTGAATTCCGGTGGCCATTTACGTTTGTCAACTTATATTTACTATTTAAAAAAAAAATACGCCTCATATTCATAATCGTAAAACATCAAAAGCCTTTGCCTTTTGCATTAAAAAAAACCATCTGTCAAACTCGAATGACAAGTGAATGTCATTGTCATTCGCGACACAGATAGCTAACAGCTCTTCAGTCATTGTTAAAACACAAAGAAATCTGTGCAAAATGATATTCCATTGTGATGTACAATAGAACTTTCTGGAAACATTGACGCTTACCTCGTTAAGCAAAAACCGGAATGATTCCCCGTCGAATATTTATTGAAAATAATCATAAATCAATGTTATATTTTTAAATATTTAAATATAACCTCATAGGAATCGAGACTAAACAGTTTTGCAATAGTTTCAGATATGCGCACGCCCTTTTTATTTCTATTTTTTTTATAACATAAGGTGGCAAACGAGCAAGCGGCCACCTGAATCCGCCAAAATGGCGAAGCGACCGCTGCCTATAGACATCTGTAATTGCAGATACGTTGCCTACCCTTATCCGACGGAGGAGGAGATGCATAGGAAGAGGAAATATCCTCTTTATGTCGTCGTCTCGTCGAATCCACTTCCCATCCTCTCATAAGAAAAGGGTGGTAAAGAGAAATGGACTTAAATTAGGCCTCCGGCACCACGCCTGTCTTCTGTGTGGTCGTGGTATTACTGGGGGCGTGCCGGCCCTGCAGTGCTAAGATGTTAAAGCGGGCACTACCACTGTTAGTCTAGAAAGAACAATAACTTCACTAATTGCTCGAAGCCAGTTTTTGACAGCATGTTAATGCCAAAGTAATTTACGTTTGACGTTAATTTTACGCGATTAATGAAGGTTTTTAATTTTAATTCCGTTGGAAACAAACACTTTTTTTATTGCAAAATTGCTACGTTTTAAGAAATATTTCTCCTT
The DNA here is from genome assembly GCF_000836215.1 of Papilio polytes. Classification (NCBI taxonomy): domain Eukaryota; kingdom Metazoa; phylum Arthropoda; class Insecta; order Lepidoptera; family Papilionidae; genus Papilio; species Papilio polytes. Next base: position 604,009 of record NW_013525511.1, read on the forward strand.
AAAGTGCTAAATATTTCGAATTTAATTATTGACAATTTATTTTGAAAATCATACAATGTCATATTTCTATTCTTTAAACAACCATACTATCATACTAATAATATAAATGCGAAAGTTTAGATGGATGGATGGATATTTGTAGCCTAAACGGCTGAACAGATTTCGATAAAGGTGTAGATGTAGAGGATAGTCTGGAAGAACACATAGGCTACTCACTTTTGTTTTTTAAATTCCACTCGGACGGAGTCGCGGGCAACAGCTAGTTTAAAAATATAACAGACTTGTGATTTAAAATCATATTAAAGTATCGTTGTATTTTCCGCTTGAAAGAGCGCCTGTTAAATTTCACGAGCAATTCCTCTTTCCCCCTTCTTTATAGTCGAGACTAGGCGTCACGGTTGTTAGTATGCGGATCGAGCGCTATTATGTTTAGCATTAAAACGCTTAAAGTTGTATAACTTTGTTATTTGTGGATTAAGTTAGTTATTTAGATGCGTTAAATATCAATAATATAGAAATTAAATACGATAGCTTTGAATTTCATTTACGATTTATCCAATTTCATTCAAAAAGCCTTGTAAACCTTTCCACCCTTTTCTTAAGAGAAAGGATGGGAAGGAAAAGTGGTTTTGACGGTTGAGTAGACGCATAGAAAGGTGAAATGTTCTCTTTATGTGCATCTCCTCCGTCAATTAAGAGTAGGCAACACTGCAATTGCGGATGTCTATGGGCTGCGGTCCCTTTCCATTTCGGTGGATTTAGGTGGCCACTTGCTTGTTTGCCACCTTATTTATATAAAAAAAAGTTTTTTTTGGATGTGATCAAAGTTTTTAATTCTAAGATTACCTCGGTCTGTTTACTTTGAATTCAAATTGAACTTAGTTAGAACGCGTTCAGAAACTTGATAAGATAATTTTATAACTTCAAAATTGTCTATTGTTCCAAAAACTTATCGAAGTCTGTAGGGCGCGGTTGGGCGACCGCCCAGGGCGTTTATAGTGGTGCCACAGGTCGCCCAGGGCGTTAAATATGTCTATACGGGTTATGTCTATAAACATTGCATTTCTTACTTAATAACACTTAAGTCTTTTAAGAGATTCCGTGACCTTTGACATATAAGTCATCGAGATAACGTCTAGGCTTCGTTTAGCACGAACTTAGGTCGTCTTGGTCGCTTTAGTTATTAGGTCAATTGACTGTCTATACTAATACGTAGTAAAGAGTAAATAAGCATTGGTATTTTTCTTAAAAAATTGATTGGTACAGTTGTACATTTTACGAAATGAGTATATTAGAGGAAGTTTGAAAGCCAGTGGTTGAGAAAATAAGGAGTAAAAGGTTAGTATGGGCATATTATGAGAAGGGATGAATCGCATGTAACAAGAAGGATGTTAGTTATGAATGTGGAGGTACACCGGTAGAGGTAGACATAGAAAGAGATGGATTGCGTGAAGGTGACATGATCAAGAAGGGAGTGATGACTGAGATGACGTATGATAGAGTTATTTGGAGGACGAAAAAAAGCGTACCCGGGAGTAGGATAAGGCACCTTTGACTACAATCGCACAACTATTGTGCGCCAAATCAACTGTTTTGTTGAATTATCCAAGGTCGGACTAGTATAATAATAAGTTATTTAACGGCTTATTCACGTCATACTTTTTTCCGGTGACGGCACCGACCAGTTTCTGTCACTGCGACCACGTGCGAGGCGCGACGCGACCGCGATATATCTTTAACCCTCGCCCTGAAAGACCCCCGCAGGGTCTGAAACTGGTCGGTGCGGTCACCGGAAAAAAGTATGACGTGAATAAGCCAATTATAAAATGTCTTACGAAAGTTTAAATAATTTAATAGTATAATAATGTTCGATTTTCAAATAAAATTGAATGGACTGATCATTGGAATACGAGTATTTTTAGGTCAATAAGCCACTTTCTGACTGAACTCGCCGAAATAATACGTACCTTTCCGTTAGATTTTATAGGTTAAGTGCTTTTTGATTTAAAAAAAAGTTGCAGACTAACTTGAACAAGTAATTTATGATTTATTAGTTGTTGCCCGCGACTTCGTACATGCAATATTAAGATAAAAAGCCTATGATACGAGTATGTCCGTCTATGTCAGCTACCCTTCAGTGAAAGTCCGGTCAAAATCGGCCCAGCGGCCGGAGATTACCCGGAACAAAGGCTTGCGGACAGACAGACAAAAATTTGTAAATGCGATTTTCGTTATCAGCAACGCAAATGATTCCTTCCCAAAATCTAAAATTATTCTTTTGATATTACAGACACTCGAAATTTATTTTATAATATGTATAGATAAAGCATATTCAAAATAATTAAAACAAAACATATTAACCGTCTAACTCAACGCGATAATAGTTTCGCGCGTTTGTACAGTTGCGAAAACCCGCGGTGTTCCACGTATAGAAAAAGTAGCTTTCGCCCGCGACTCCGTCCGCGAGGTATTAAAAAAAAGCAAGTGGCCTATGTGTTCTTCCAGACTATACATGTATGCCAAATTTCATTGAGATCCGTCCAGCCGTTTAGGCTACAAACTCTAACAAACATCCATCTAAACTTTCGCATTTATAATATTAGTTTGGTATAGTATGATTGTTCCTTGTAACTCCGTAATTTAAAAATAACAACAGAAAGCAGTAAAAACACTCTACACGAAATTTAAACACACATTGCGTTAGCTTTTTTTAACGTTGTAAATGCGATAACCAATTTATTTGAGACAGATTTCGATACGTAGCACTAGCAGTTTGGATACGTTCCAAAAATTCAGATTCAGCATTGCAGCCAGGTAGTTTTAAAAACAAACATTTTGAGGTTATATATATTTTTTTTAATAACATAAGGTGGCAAACGAGCAAGCGGCCACCTGAATCCGCTAAAATGGCGAAGCGACCGCTGCTCATAGACATCTGCAATTGCAGATGCGTTGCCTACCATTATACGACGGAGGAGGAGACGCACATAAAGAGGATATTTCCTCTTCCTATGCATCTCCTTCATCGTCAAGCCATTAAACTTAGGGGGTAAATATTTTGGATATAAACCCTAATGTGGGAAAGAGACCATAAGTAGCTACCAACATCAAGGAAGCAAGGTTATCGAGGTTTGTCTTGCCATGTCTGATAATGTGACAAATGTAAACAATAAAATAAAATTTTCACAATTTCATGCGGATGAAGCCGCGCGGAAACAGCTAGTTATGTTAATAAAAAAAACGCAAAATTATGGCTTAAGGAGCCATCGATTTGTCAGTTATTTTAGGCATCAAAAAAGCAGAACTTAAAAAAATCTAATTTTAGTATTTGCATGTCTGAATTTGATGAATAGGTGTGTTCTTTATTTTCCTCGTTTCTTTTGAGATGTGACTAAGAATTTTCTGTTTCCATTTCAACGCCTTTCAAAGGTTCTCAAAGAGGCGTATTTACTCACCACTTGTTTAAAGATAAAAAAAAGACGAGCGGACTCTCCGCAAACTTATTCGTTAAAACATCTGAAGTGACTGTGGATTTTCATTACAAACAACCACAGGGACGTTTATTTCATTACCATTCCATTGAAAAATCATTTTAGAGCTGGCATTCCTTTAATTAAACGCACAACTGTTGTACGATTGTCGATTGTTTTGGCTTCAACTGTTTAGTTTGACAGTGGTAGAGCCCGCTTTAACATCTTCGCACGGTGCCAGCTCGCCCCCAGTAATACCACGACTACACAGAAAACAGACGTCGAGTGGAAGCAATTCCGTGTTTCGACTGATGAGTGTGGTGCTGGAGGCCTAATTTTAGTCCCTTTCCCTTTCCCTTTCCACCCTTTTCTTAAGAGGAAAGGATCGGAAGGAAAAGTGGATTTGACGGTGGAGGAGATGCATAGGAAGGGGAAATGTCCTCTTTATGTCCGTCTCCTCCGTCAATCAAGGGTAGGTAACGCATCTGCAACTGCGGATGTCTATGGGCAGCGGTCGCTTTCCATCTCGGTGGATTCAGGTAACCGCTTGTTTGTTTGCCACCTTATGTTACAAAAAAAAAATAACTAAAAACCGGATAGAGCACCTCCATATAAGCTTATAGGAATCAAAGCGCACTAGTCTTGGGCTTAATCGGACATCTGCAAGTGTGCACCGTACTAGTACAATTGGGAAAACGTACTAGTACACACTTTTAGTACGCTTAGTACTTCAGATTTGTGAAAACACAATACATGAATAGAGTATAACGAGGGTTATATAATACTTCACATCAAATTTTAAGCAGGGTCAAACATATGTTATTAGCGAAAATAAATTTAGTTATGAATAATTTTATCCACTTTTGATTCTCATTATCGAAGGTGGATGCTTCAATCTGACAAAAAGGCGAACACCGATATCGTGTAGTGTACTAAAAGTACTAAATGTCCGATTAACAGAAGCCGTTCGGTAATATTACTTTTTAGTACATCGTACGTGTACTACCCAAGACTAGTGCGCACGATCTAACACTCACTTTGGTGTTTGAAAACAATTAACTTACACGGGTTTCTATCCTTGTTAGTATTCGTATTGTCGTCTCTTTTTTGTCAAAGATAATGTAAGGTACAGACTTTATTTTGTACACTGCAGTTATTTTTAAAAGTATAATTTCACTGTTAATAATCCAAACCATGCTTGGAAATTTGTACGAACTAATTTTCCTATTTATCCTACTCCCGTAGCGCAACAGGTTTTTGTCCTCCACATAACTCTATCATACGTCATCTCAATCACTCCCTTCATCATGTCACCTTTCACGCAATCCATCTCTTTCTATGTCTACCTCTACCGGTGTACTCATAACTAACGTTCCCCTTGTTATATGCGATTCACCCCCTTCCCTTAATACATCATTTTGAATCTTACTAATATTATAAATGCGAAAGTTTAGATGGATGGATGTTTTTAGAGTTTGTAACCTAAAGGGTAAACAGTTCTGGTACAGAAGCAAAGTATAGTCTGGAAGAAATCATAGGCTACTTAGTTTTTTTAATTCTACGCGGACGGAGTCGCGGGGGAAAGCTAGTGTTATATAAAAGTAATCTTATCTTACTGATATTATAAATACGAAAGTTTAGATAGATGTTGGTTAGAGTTTGTAACCTAAACGGCTAAAGGGATCTTGATGAAATTTGGCATAGATGTAGAGGATAGTCTGGAAGAACACATAGACTACTCGCTTTTGTTTATTTTAATTCCGCGCGGACGGAGTCGCGGGCGAAAGCTAGTTGATTAATATCCCTCAAAACATTGTCTTCCAAAAGTTGGAACAAAGTTTAATTAAAACATTAATCTGTGTCAAAATGTGATTTTGTTCTAATAATTAATTTCAACTTTGCCGAAGAGATGAAACTGTCACTGAAGGGCTTTTATTAGAGCCCCTAAGGCCCCTAATCATCATCACATCAACAGCTCACTATACGTCCCCACTGAGGGCCTCGGAGCCTACCCTAAGTTAGTGACTAGGCCATAGTCAACCACGCTGCACTGCGGGTTGGTTGACTTCACACATATCTTTGAATTTCTTTGCCGATATGCATCACGATATTTTCCTTCACCGTAAGAACGTCGGGTAAATTATGTACATATGAAAATTCGAAAAATCAAATTGGTACGGCGGGATTCGAACACAAGACCTGTAGAATACAAGTCAAGTGCTTAAACCACTGAGCCACCGACGCCCCCTAATATTCTTTGTAGTAACTAACCATTATTTTATTTGCAGCGTGTACACAGATCCGCGCAGGTGCGGTAGCGTTGCTGAACAGCGCTGGACCCTTGTTAGGCGCAACTTTAAGCGCCATGTGTAGATCTCTACACGCACCACATCTGACAGTCGCACATAATATGCCAGAACGTAAGTAACCAATGTTTTTAAAGCGCCGAAATAGCGAAGCAACCACTGACTGCAAAGCAAATGTATTGTCTATTTTTCATTCCAGCTTTAATTTACATTACACATTACGCATTACGCATTACACATTACACATTACACATTACACATTACACATTACACATTACACATTACACATTACACATTACACATTACACATTACACATTACACCGTACACAGTACACATTACACATTACACATAACACATTACACATTACACATTACACACTACACATTACACATCACACATTACACATTACACATTACACATTACACACTACACATTACAAATTACACATTACACACCAACACCTCACATATACCTCTAATTTCTTCTTCATTTTTTTAAGTATTACATATCTGTTTATTTTTAAGTTTGTTATTATAAGATTCATTGTGGACTATGTGGCGGGGGCCTGGTGATCCATTACATAGGGCACCATCCTAGTTTGGACTCGTCCCCTGCCCAAGGGGAAAAATTAATAAATTATTTTATTTATTTTATTTAATAGATGGAATAGGGGACGCACAAAACAAAGATCCCCAACCTATGGGTCATTCATCAAACCCACTTTCTTTCCTCACCTTTCCTTAAAAGAAATGTGCCAGAATTTTATCTAAACTAGCTTTCGCCAGCGACTGTCCGCGTGGAAATAAAACAAAAGTGAGTAGCCTATACGTTCTTCCAGACTCCACTCTACGTCTATGCCAAATTTCATCGTAATCCATTCAGTCGTTTAGGCTACAAACTCTAACATCCATCCATCTAAACCTTCGCATTTATAATATTAGTAAGAGGTAAGACTGTTGTGCGATTGTCGATTGGTTTCGCAATCCAACTGTTTAGTTACACAACTAACGAGTAGTGTACCTCCATAAGCTCATAGGAATCAAACTAAACAATTGTGCGATAGTTTAGTCAAAGATGTGCGCACTAATACTGTCCTACGTAAATGCAATACTTCATACTAATATTATAAATGTGAAAGTTTAGATGGATGTTTGTTAGAGTTTGTAGCCTAAACTGCTGAACGGATCTTGATGAAATTTGGTATAGGTGTAGAGGATAGTCTGGAAGAACACATAGGCTACTCAGTTTTTTTTTTAATCCCACGCGGAATCGCGGAAAGCAAGTATCATATAAATCCACCTATTTTCATAATACTTTACCTTCAAAGGTTTTTCCAAGGACCCTTTGAGATATTATCATAATATTGTATTTTTAATATTAAATATACTTTATGATGATTGATGAGCAGTACGGAGTTTTCATTTTTATATAAAACCTCTTGGTGGATAAATATTTAAATTATAAACCCAACGGCTGATAGATGTATGAAAGAGAAAAAAATATGTACCTGCCTTGAAATAAATGATTAATGTGTCTAAATAATTTAGATTAGTTTGACAATTCATTTCAAATTTAGTAGGGATGGGTTGTGTAATCAGTCATGAATCTTATCGATTTTCGATTTTTATTCTTATAAAAGTTGGAATCGATAGATTCATAGTTATAACTTATGAATTAAAAACACTGTTTTCTCAAATTAATAATGACCATTGCAAATAATGAGTGTAAATAAATGTTTATTACTACTGCAGCCGTACGTAATCGAATTGGATTTCGCTATTATTATTGTCATTGTTAAATTCTCTACACTATAATCAATACTAGAATTGTCCTCTAAATTAGTTAATAAGAAAATAATAGTTTTAAGTACGTTCGATTTTCATTTAAACCGAATATCGATAGTTCATAATTGTTCGCTGCGTGTTTCTTTCATCACTACGATACCTGTCTATTAAGTATGGCATTAACCTTCATATAGATTGAATTCGATACTTCATATGCGTTATTTATCAAACTAATCTATCTTATTTAGACAAACTATAAAAATATTACATACTGGCTGTTGCTGATGACTTCGTTGTTGATTTAAAATAAATTGTAAAAAAAATATAACTGTACTCGGCGATAATATAGCTTTTTAATGGTGAAAGATTTTTTGAATTCAGCCCAGTAGTTCTTGAGTTATTTCAATAGATACAAACACTTAAATCTTTCCTCTTTAGAACATTACTAGCTGTAGCTTGTGACTTGGCCCGCGTGAAATTAAAAAATATAGCTTACGTTACACACAGATAAATTTTGAACAGATTACCTTTCTAACGGTGAAAGATTTTTTAAATCTGCTTAATAGTTTTTGAGTTATTTAATACATACAAAAATACAAATCTTTTCTCTTTATATTAGTATAGATAATAGATTAACTGTTGCTTGCGACTTCGGCTGCATGAAATAAAAATGCAGCCTATGTTACTCACTAATAACGTAGCTTGTAAATGTTGAAAGAATTTTTGACATCGGCGCAGTTTTTGAGTTTATATAGATACAAAAATGAAAATCTTTCCCCTTTATAATATAAGTATAGACTAGCTATCCCCGTGCGACTTCATCCGCATGAAATTATGAAAATTTTATTTCATTGTGTACATTTGCCAAATTTTCAATAGCAAATGTCAAAATGACATGACATAACAAACCTTGGCAATCTTGCTTCCTTGATGTCGGCAGCAACTTATGGTCTCTTTCCCACATTAGGGTCTTTTTTCAAAATATTAACCCCTAAGTTTAAACGCGTGAAAATATATAGCCTAAAGCAAGTGTAAGTGTAGGGCTTTTTATTAAAAAAATAATTATTCAAAAATATGCTGTAATTGCTGACATCTTAAGCAACAAAGAAGTGTGTGTTTACGCTTTATTATAATAGTATAGATATAGGTTATTTAGTTGACTCGTTAACATGTATTTTTTATTTAATTCCAGAGGTCAATAATTCAGATTTCTTCACAATCAACTTGTATCCGTCACGGGATCTCATGGATAAGGCATTCGCGGAGCTGACGGCTTACTTAAACTGGACGAGGATGGGAATCATATACGAGGATTATGGATATGGTGAGACTACCAATATAAAAACTAGCTGTTCCCGTGCGGTTTCATCCGCATAGAATTAAAAAAATCATTTTATTGTTTACATTTGTCAAATTATCAATTGCAAATGTCAAAATGACATGACATGATGACAACCTTGCTTCCTTGATGGCAGCAACTTATTTTCTCTTTCCCACATTAGGGTATTTATCTAAAATATTTACCCCCTAAGTTTAATGGCGTTAATTATAGCCTAGAGTGACGTAAGTGTAGGGCTTATTAAAAAAAGAATTATTCAGAAATATACTGTAATTGCTGACATCTTAAGCAACAAAGAAGTGTGTGTTTACGCATTATTATTAATATAGAGAATTAATAAATATTTAATCGACTTTAATAATCATTTTGATATAATTTCCAGGAGAAATAAATATTTTAAATATGGCGCGCGATGGTCGTGATATGTACACAGTCCGTTGCGCGGACTCTAAGGACTACCGACGCGGGCTGCAGCAACTAAAAGCGCAACGGATATCGCACATTATAGTAGACACTGACCCGAAGCATTTGAGACTGTTCTCTAGGGCTGTGAGTTGATTTCTTTTTTATTTAAACCTGCCTGTTATAAATTGCTAGCTGTTCCCATGCGGCTTTATCCGTATATTATAGAAAACATTTAATTTTTATATTTCTTATATTAATTGAAAATGTTAAAATTTAAATATTTTACTTCTAAGTTTAATAGCGCGAAAATATGTAGACTTAAGCGTGTCGAAGTCGTAAGTGTAACTTCCTATAGTAGTGAGTAGTGAGTGTGAGTGGTGTATTTACCTTTTCTTATTTTAGTATATGTTTAAATTTTTGTAAAGTTGTAAACTGTTTTCATTTGAATTTTTAAAAGTACGTGCCTGTTTTTAATTATGATTGATTAATAATAAACTAGTATTAGACAACTTATTTAATTGATACTGTCGCTTTAAACTCAGAGCAATACTTCTCGTCAAGACTCAAGTTACGCGCCAATCTATCCATACTTCTAGTGACATTGACAGCTGTCAGCTAGGGACGTGACGTTTATGCCGATAATCTAGAGTTGCGCCAATTCTATAGCACGGTACTAATTTTATTCCTAACACTAGGAATAAAAATAAAAATTGAAAATTAAGAAACAACGCCATCTAGTGAAAATCTCACGAACTAATTTTATTTCTTTCGCAGATTCTTCAGTTGCAGATGAATAATGAAAATTATCACTACATTTTCACATCTTTTGTGAGTACAATTTAATATCATTTTATATACATTTATTAAATAAAATATTTCACTTTAAATATTTTCTATACAGGATATGGAACTTTTCGATTTGGAGGACTTTTATTATAACCGAGTTAATATGAGCGGTTGGCGATTGGTTGATCGCGATTCAGATAAAGTGAAAGAGGCTCTCCAAGTTATGCAGAAATTCCATCCAATTGGTGCAAATATTCTTACAGGAGGACATATTAAGGTGAGTGTCTTGTATGACCCAAGTATCTATATCTATACTATTATAATAAAGCGTAAACACACACTTCTTTGTTGCCTAAGATGTCAGCTATTACGGCATTTTTGAATAGTTCTTTTATTAATAAAAATACTACACTTACAACACGCTTTGGGATATATATTTTTACGCCATTACTTTTTTAATTTCGTGTAGTTTCGCTCGTTTAGCACAACCCTAGCCTTCGTTTGTTTTTAATTTTGTGTAGTTCACTCGTTTAGCACAACCCTAGCCTTCGTTTGTTTTTTAATTTTGTGTAGTTCACTCGTTTAGCACAACCCTAGCCTTCGTTTGTTTTTTAATTTTGTGTAGTTCACTCGTTTAACACAACCCTAGCCTTCGTTTGTTTTTTTTTTAATTTTGTGTAGTTCGCTCGTTTAGCACAACCCTAGCCTTCGTTTGTTTTTTATTTGAGTCGTTTATTCGTTTGGCCCAACCCTAGCCTTCGTTTGTTTTTTTTATTTTTGTGTAGTTCGCTCGTTTTACACAACTCTAGCCTTCGTTTGTTTTTTTTTTTAATTTTGTGTAGTTCGCTCGTTTAGCACAACCCTAGCCTTCGTTTGTTTTTTATTTGAGTCGTTTATTCGTTTGGCCTAACCCTAGCCTTCGTTTGTTTTTTAATTTTGTGTACTGGGCTCGTTTAGCCCAACCCTAGCCTTCGTTTGTTTTTTAATTTTGTGTTTTTTACTCGATAGCACAACCCTAGACTTCGTTTGTTTTTTATTTGAGTCGTTCATTCGTTTCCCAACTTATTATTTCTGTCATCGCTAAATTCTCTACACTATAATCAATACTAGAATTATCCTCTAAATTAGTTAAAAAGAAAATAATAATTTTAGTTGAGTTCGATAAATATTTAAACCGAATATCGATAGTTCATTATTGTTTCGTCACTACGATACCTGTCTATTAAGTAACATTTGCCTTCATACAAATTTAATCCGATATTTAATATGCGTCATTTATCAAACTAATTAGACAAACTATAAAAGTATTCAGTATTCGTTTGATTTTACTTCAAAAACTAAAAAACTCCTAGTATCATGACCTCTTGCAGACAGAACCAGCCCTTCTCTACGACGCGGTGCAAGTCCTCGCGTTAGGGTTAGCTTCCAGTAAAGAGGTGCATACTGCCAACATGTCTTGCGAGAGCGGCATGGCTTGGATACATGGGAAGACTTTGAGAGATAACATCAATAAGGTACCGGATTTTAGTAATATACACAATTCTATGACAAATATGAACGGAATCGGCAAAAGATATGGACATTATTTTTATTTATTTATCTGTAAATATAATTAAAATAGCTTCCGCCCGCGACTCCGTCCGCGTGGTATGATAAAAACAAAAAACAAAACCGACTTCCAAACAAAATACACGAAAAACAAAATAAAATGCACTAAAAACAAAACAAAATACACCAAAAACAAAATATTC
>NW_013525511.1:617579-620109 GCF_000836215.1 Papilio polytes
AAAAAAAAAAAAAAAAAAAAAAAAAAAAAAAAAAAATATACCGACGAATTGAATACCTCCTTCTTTTGGGAAGTCGGTCAAAAAGAAAGTAGCCTATTTGTTCTTAAAGACTATCCTCTACATCTATGCCAAATTTTATCAAGATCTGTTCAGTCTTTTAGGCTACAAACTCTAACAAACATCCATCCAAACTTTCACATTTATAGTATTAGTAAGAAGTAAGATCGGATCGTCTGTCCGATAACGAAAATCGCATTAAAAATATGTCTGTCTGTCTGTCCGCAACCCGCATTTGTTTCGGGTAATCTCCGATCGCTGGGCCAATTTCGACGGGACTTTCACTGATGGGTAGCTGACATAGACGGGCATATTATAGGCTACTTTTTTAAAATTCCGCACCGTCAAAATGGCCTAAGGGTGGTCCTGTGGTCCTAACGAAGTTTGCGGGCGACAGTTCTTAAATAAGTAAAAGTAATGGCAAACTTACCTGACCCAGTATAAGTGACACTCTTTGAGCTTACAACCTTGATTACAAAACAATCCTCAATCGCACAACGGTTGTGCGATTGTCGATTGTTTCGTGATTCAACTGTTTAGTTGCACAACTAACAATCTAGTAGTGTACCTCCATATAAGCTCAGAGTATCGAGACGAAACAGTTGTGCGATAGTTTAGTCAATGGTCTTATTCTAGATCCAAGCGCACGGTCTAACTGGACCTATAGAGTTCTCCAACGGGATCCGGACCAAATTCAAGCTGCAGTTAATGCGGCTGGCGGGGGGCGAGGGAGGCGGGGCGGTGCTCGCTGGGACCTGGGACCCTGATCTTGGTCTGCAGCTATCAGACCCGGCAGCGTACAGACGTGACCCTCCACCTAATGTCACCCTTACTGTGGTTACTGTCGAGGTATGTATATGTAATATAAGTGGTTGAGTCAAGGAGTAAAAGGTAATCTTGGTATGGGCATGTTATGAGGAGGGATGAATGTAACAAGAAGGTGAACGTTAGTTATGAGTGTGTACACCGGTAGAGGTAGACGTGGAAAGAGATAGATTGTGTAAATGGTGACGTCAAGAAGAAAGTGACTGAGATGACGGATGACAGAGTTAGTTGGAGGATCCTACAGTAGTCTAGAATAGAGGAAATGGTGATGATATGATATTCTGCTAATCTGTTGGATCTGATTGTTGGGACAAAGCGGATGATAGGAGCTCATGTGGCTGATATGTGTGTGACAAGAAGGAATAAAGTTAAGGATAAAAGAGGAAGTTTGAAAGTAGCAGTGGTCTAGAAATTGAGAAGCAAAAAGATAGCGTGCATAACATGTGCATACCACGATAATCTGTTGCTCCTCATCCTCTCGTCGTATGTGACGATGGGGACATAAACAAAAAAGTATGTATGGATTGTTTGAAAGAGGATATGCTCATCCATACTTTCTTTGGTCTTCTATCTTTGTAACCATCCATATTCTATCTTAATACTTTCTTGTTATGTGATCACTAGCTTTCGTCCAAATTAACAAATGCAAGTAGCCTATGTGTTCTTCCAGACTATCCTCTACCAAACTTTATTGAAATCCGTTCAGCTGTTTAGGCTATAAACACAAACAAACATCCATCCATCCATCTAAACATTCGCTTCTATAATATTAGTATGTTTATCTCTTCGCATAAATCTTATGCTTCACAATTTCTTCATCACTGGCTATCAAACTTCTTCTAATATGCGCATTTTTACACTCCTCTCAGCGACATGCTATTCTTCCATCAAAAACTGGTGGTTCCATACAATTTCCAGAGCTAATTTCTATTTTCTATTAAACAAATTCTCTCCCATCGAGCACTCTAAATAAAAATGCTCGATCTTATTTTTACATAATATACGAGTACCTTCAACGGTGCTAATTGGTCTTCTAATTCCAGGAGAAACCGTACGTGATGGTAAAAGAAGGTTGGAACCTTCAAGGCAACGCGAGATTCGAGGGTTTCTGTATAGATCTTCTAGCACGAGTGGCTGCTAGAGCTGGCTTCCATTATACGTTACGATTAGTCCCTGACAATATGTACGGAGCATGGGATCCTGACACTGGACAGTGGAATGGAATAGTCAGAGAGCTAATGGACAGGGTAATTTAGTCTTATTAATATTATTGGTAAACTAGCTGTTCACGTGCGGCTTCATCCGCATGAAATTATGAAAAAATTATTTTCTTGTTTACATTTGTCAAATTCTTTATTGCGAATGTCAAAATACCAATTACCTTACTATGACAATCTTGTTTCTTGATGTTGGTAGCAACTTATGGTCTCTTTCCCACATTAGGGTTTTTATCTAAAATATTTAGCCCCTAAGTTTAATAGCGTGAAAATATATAGCCTAAATCGTGACGTAAGTGTAGGTAATTTTATGAAAAAAAGAATTAATCAAAAATATGGTGTAATTGCTGACATCTTAGGTAACAAAGAAGTGTGTGTTTACGCTTGTAGTGTACTTATCTATTTATTTAATTATCTATCTATTTATATAT
>NW_013525512.1:0-19689 GCF_000836215.1 Papilio polytes
TGCCGGCCCTGCAGTGCTAAGATGTTAAAGCGGGCACTACCACTGTAAGAACATTCTGAATTTACTAGATTTATAGATTTACAGTTTATGTGACCTGGATTCAATGCTTTTGAGTGTAACATAGATATGTTAGACTAATTAATAATGTAATTTAAAATATGATAGTTGTTATGGCTGTATGGATGAACTTACTGTGCCGACCCTCCGTAAGATCAAGGGTAGTTTGATGATGGACTTATTCCTATCAGAAAAGTCAAATTAATTTATTCAAATACGTTCTTTTTAAGTTTATTCAGTAAAAATTCTCTTTCGATGAATTAAATCTATCGAAGCGAAAAAATACGTTGAAAAAGTGTGTTCTTGTTGGTTTTGTCCGATAGCGAGCCATTTCGGTGTGGTTTTTGCTGTTGGAATTTCCTATTGTCAAGATCAAAACGAAGGTACTCTGTGATTCGGTCCGTGAAATTCACTAAAGAATCTTTTATCGGATTTCTGCTAAGTCAAGCGGGGCAAAACATTTGTACTGCCTTGGGTGTTTGGAAATTATTTGTAATGGAGGAATTCCACCACAAATGCTTAGAGAGTGTAATATAAATAGGAACAGGCTTGAGAGAAATTGTTTTATGTTGGCCAAATGACGGGACTCGACGCAGGTCCAAATTCTTAGATGGAATATTTTGTGTGCAAAAGATATCTGTTTTAATAAGTTTTATATTAACATTTCTAAGGATAAAATTAGTATTTTCACGGAGCTGATTTCACATCATCATCATCATCATCATTATCATCATCATCATCATCATCATCACCATCAGCCTTCATCATGTGGTATCTTGTTGGACATAGACTAACACAGCGTCAAGAATGTATACTAATATTATAAAGAGGAAAAAAAAATATTTTTGCATGAATTAAAATAATTCAAACACTAATAGCCTGATTTTAAAAATTCTTTCGCTGTTAGAAAGGTAATTTATCTGTAAGTAAGACAGACTATGATTTTATTTTTAATATCACGCGGAGCAAGTCGCGAGCGAGTAGTCATTTACATACCTACAGATGAATTAAGTTATCGTTAAAAAGAAAACGACAATAAATTAGAAGTAGAGGTCTAGGGTGTGAGTCGGCTTCCTGTAGCTACACATGAGGTTTAGAGACGTTAAAGATGCATCAGGAAGACCTAAAATTATGACTAAGTAAGTCATTCCAAATTTTTTATTTATTTATGCGCAAGTTGAAGTAATCTTGGTCCACGTGCACATATGAAATACCTTCAAGGTCTCACGTGAAACGTATTTATAATTCACGTGTAGGAAACTCATGTAAACTGGTTATATTTGCTCTAATAACGAGCCAACAATGGGAAATCCAATTATTGCGTTTCATTCAAGTGAATATTTTAACGAAGAGTTTCGAGTACGGTATCGGATGTGAGCGTGGAAGGTTATTTTATATTAAAAAGACTACTACGTTTTGTTCTCTCTCCGCGTGGATTTCCACTGCACATTTGTAACAAAAGAATATCGTCATCCCTTTCATATTCATTGAAAAAATGGAGATAACAATAAGTATTTGTCGGGATGTTGGTAGTGGATAATTGAAAAAAAGTTTTGTTGTTATTTTTTGAAAACGTGTGTTTTTAAATAACAAAGAACTGTATTCATTGACCAAAAAATCACAAAAAAATAAAATTAACATGTTAACGAAATAAAAAAAATTAATTATTGACCAAAAGGAGATGGCTCAGCTGATGCGGCCTCCAGCTTGTCATTGAAGGCCGCGCTGGCTGGCTTACCAACGTAGATTTTTTTTTACAAGTTATTAGTTATTGATTTGTTAATCAAATAAAGTCTAAGTTACGCAACAATTAATTTACTTACTAATGATAATTATAATTTAGTAATAACTCCCATTTGTTAGGAGTAGCTTCATTAAACTTAATTAACAAAAAAACTTCGAAAATAGCAGTGTTTTTTTTTACAGAAACTTGTAAATGTAGTTTAGATCACAGATAATACAATATTAGACATAACTGGCTAGACTCCTTTCCATTACAAGCCAGTTAGTTCGTTATATTATAAAAAAGAGAAAAATTCGTAACAGTTTCCAATATCCCGTTACACTGAAACAACAAATATTGAAACAGGTTGGTTTTGTGGCAATAAAGCTCTCAGAAAAAAGCAATTTCATCGCCTACACGACAACAGTGATGCAAAAGTCATTCTTTTTTTAAACTCTCTTTATACATTTTTTATGAGGCAAAAATTGTCAAAATCATCACAATTTTTAAAAAGCATTTGCCCGCGACTTCGTCAGAGTGTAATTTAAAAAAAAAAACAAATTGATTATTGAGCTTATGTGTCATTCCAGACTATCCTCTACATCTATACCAAATTTCATAGAAATCCGTTCAGCCGTTTAGGCTACAAACTCTAACAAACATCCACCCGTCCATCTAAACTTTCGCATTCATGATATAATATTAGTATGAAGTACGAATGATGATTAATTAGACTGATCACAATCTGATTAAATTCAAAATCTATCGGTGACATAATAGTCAGTAAGGGAAATGACCACTACCTTCTATCAGGCATGCAGTCCGCTTTCTACAAGGATAGTGTCGTTGACATTATCGTGTCTGCGGGTATCCGAAAGGCGTTTGCTATTAAATAGCAGTTTTAAGATAAGAGCCACTTCCATTTAATCTTATGACCTACATAGAGTATTATTTGAGGTCAGTTTTACGCATCAAATACGCCTATATCTAGTTACATATGTTATTAAAAAAAATCTGACCCTTTTTCTTTTCTCTTCATAACTTCCTTCGACTTAATTCCATTTTCATTAGTCACTTCTACTCTAATTAGTTACTTTTCTCCACAACTATTCAATATTTTTTATGACATATCTACTCAGACTCACTCTACAAGACTTTCAAATAAAAATGTAACTTTCGAGTTACCATACCTTGAAAGGCAATTTCCCAAAGGTGCAGGCATATAAATCACTATACCGTTTATTGGCAAGCAAATTTTCCACGCAGCAAAAACCCGCAAACTTCACAACTACAGTTTTAAAACTGGCAACTCGTGACCCAATTCAGAACTCTCATATTACGTGACTGGAACCGTACGCTAAGGAACGATTTGGTTGATGCTTGTAACACAGTCCAAAGCTAAGCAAATGCGAAACGGAAATTTTTCTTAGGATAAAATGACTTTTCTAAGGGTGACGTCTATAGACATCCGCATATGAGTTAACGGCCTTAAAATAGTGTTAAGTGACAGTTGTCCTTCAGTGCCTACTCTATGGTCAAAATATAAATCTGTGAATAATCGAGGACTGACTCGAAGTACCTCAGTTGTGTTTCGTGGTTGTGTGCTAACGGCAAACTTCATTCAAATTACTTGAACCATTTTTCTTGAATTTGAGACCGTTGTGACCTAATTATATTTGAAGACTAACAATGCTTTTGCGGTGGACGAAAATAATAGTCATTGTTGTAAGAAAATGAGCCCTCAATTCTTTTCATGGGAGTTTTTAAGAATAGAGAGTTAAGAATGACTTGAAAGATTCACTTAGGGTTTTGATTTTCAAAATATGACCCGTTTTGTGAACATTTACATGATTCGGAAACTGGATATTATTACGAGGGTAATTCATTTCTGTAATAAATTGTAATAAGAACATAATAAATAACCATCAGAGAGGAAAAACCTTGGAAAATTAGATAAATGAATGAACTTTATCACATTCAATTAGGTGACAGGTTATATTGCACAGAGATATTGCGGCTGTCAGGAATATCATCTAATATTATTATGATAGAAAACATAACTAAGATGTTATCTTGTCTATACTATTATAATAAAGCGTAAACACACACTTCTTTGTTGCCTAAGATGTCAGCAATTACAGCATATTTTTGAATAATTCTTTTTTTAATAAAAAACCCTACACTTACGTCACGCTTTAGGCTTTACATTTTCACGCCATTAAACTTAAGGGGAAATGATTTTAGATGAAAACCCTAATGTGGGAAAGAGACCATAAGCTGCCAACCTCAAGGAAACAAGATTACCAAGGTTTGTTATGTCATGTCAGTTTGACATTTGCTATTGATAATTTGACAAATGTAAACAATAAAACAAAGTTTTTATAATTTCATGCATGTGAAGCCGCACGGTAACAGCTAGTTAATATAATAAAAGCGAAAATTTAGATCGATAAATGTTAGAGTTTGTAGCCTAAACTGCTAGACGGATATCGATGAAATTTGGTATAGACGTAGAGGATAGTCTGGGAGAACACGTAGCGATACTATGATTTTTGGAGGTCTTAAAGACGGGTTTTACACAAGAGTTTCAAACACCAGGTTACTTAATGTTTTGTATTATGCTTGTGTTATATGTTATTATTTTTGTCTATGGGCTTTGTTTGACGAATACGTTATATCAGATCTAGTAGACGATGCTTTATTGTCTGTGGACCAATTTGTTTATCAATATTTGTTCGCGATGAAATGTTATTTCAAATATTTATTGTTAAAATCCTTTGCTGAACACAATCATTGAAATACAAATAGTTTCGTTACGAATTTCTACATACACAAATACTAATCAATTATTATTTGCAACTAACATTGACTACATCTTGTTCGAGACTGCTGTAGACTTTGTGTAGTACAATATGATGGGATTTGCATGCAAATAGGAATGCAAATTCTAAAGATGTCCCGTCAAAGCTACACGTGTCTTGTCCGTTCATATGCGAAGCTCACTTGATACAATTTCATCGTTTACATGCATGTGACATTTATATAAACTAGTGGCATAGAAAATATCAATCAACGATGTCAATATTACCAATTATATATATGAAAGATTGAATGGATGTTTGTTAGAGTTCACCCTGAACGGCTGAACGGATCTCAATTAAATATAGAATAGACGTAGAGAGTTCTGGAAGAACGAATTGGCTGATGTTTTTTGTTTTTTAATCATGCAAACGTAGTCGCAGACGACCGCTAGTTTATGATAAAATTTTACTTCGATGTCGCAGTGATCCAAAGTGAGCCCACTTCGTCTGTTCTATATCTTCTTTTGCCAGTTGACCGCTTGTAGCTCCTATATGTCCAAGTTTTTTGGCCTTATTTTTGACTGACTTCCCAAAAGAAGGAGGTACTCAATTCGTCTGTGTATGTATTTTTTAATTTAAAGCTTGTGGATTAAAGAGAATTGAGTAATATTTTTTATCTGATGTTAAGTGATGTTTTTAAATGAATCATGAACATACATCCATTAATTTCGTTTTACAAAATACTTTACTAAAAGTTTGTTATATATTTTTACTGATAGAGAAAAGATGAATTAAATAACTTAATTTAGCCGCCCACTTACGGTACGTTTTTACGTTGGTATTTATAACATTTTTTTAAGAATTGAAGCGATTTGAATTAATAAAATCAATTTGTATGTTATAAAATAATTCCATTGGTTACTGAGGGAAACTGTGTGATGTTCGAGTAGTTGTAATATATTCAATAGTAAAATAACTCAAACTAACATATGGTTACCCATATTTTCGTTCAACAATAAAATTTACACGTTAAACAAGAAAACAAAACAAAAAACAAAGGAACCTCGATCAAATTTGTCAAATTTTCGTTGTTTCTCAATATGTAATTCATACAATTTCACGATACAACATATTGGAAACAATGTCACAACAAGAATAGAATACCTCACAGATAAAGGTTTACGTAATCAAAATGCAAATTCCCATGACATATTTCGTGATGGTAAATTAGAAAAGTTTGATTGAAGGTAAGCTTTAGGAATTCATTAGCGGCATGTAGATAAAGTTTACACTGAAACGTGCCGTGAAGCGATTTCAAAACTTTACTGCAATAACACGGAACACATGTGCTAGGGTTGTAGTTAATTGAACATTAATTATTCAATAAAATAATTGTTGTGATTCGCTAATTTGCAATTTATTTAATTAAATTCCTAAGCTTGATAAAAAAAATACTTCGTAAAAATACTTGATTTTCTCCGCATCCGCGGACATGGACATACTTATTATTGCGAGGCTAAATTTATTGGATTTTGGAGATTCCAGCCAACAGCAAATGATTGAAAAAATATTTATATCGATATCGATAAAGTTCATATGGGATTACATCCCTATCGGGCGTTAAAAACACTGACAATTCTTCTTTGCAAATTTTCGAGCTAGGTCCTCGAATTGGCAATTATTATAACTAACTGATAAAAACAGAATTATTATCATTACAATTACAGTTTAAATTTATTTCTTCTTATGTATTTTATAGGATCCTTGATCTATTTATTATTCGGATACAGCGCAATAAAATAGAGTAATACTATAAGCTCCTGCATTGTTGAAAAGTTGTTTAAACAGAAGATTCAGTACTGAATTTCACGGCACATTAAACTAAACACCGATGTACGAAGAATGGACGTGATATATTATGCAACTCACGACTTGTAAGGTAATATTACTGTAACCTTAGATTGTAAAATTACTTTCTTTTTAACAGGAAATATGTGCATTTCCCTCTATATTATCTAATTATCCAACATCCAATGAATGATAAAATTTAAAATGATTATTTCATAGTTGCAGCGATTTCAAAAACAAGTTCAACTTTTAATAAAGTAAAAAAAATCAACATTCACATAGTTATACTTTTTTCCAATTTATGACAGTATCTAAAAACTTAGCGCTTTACCTTAAACCCATGTCTTCATAATTAAATGGTAGGAATATGCCACATCCAATTTTCTGTACTGATTCACTCTTTCTAACATCCTAAAGGTTTTGTAGCGATTTGCCTTTGTATTCAATAGCATTAAAAAGACGTCGCAAATACGCAAGAGAGACATTTGGAAAACAAGATGTTAAGGTGGATGGAAAAGTATTACGTAAAATGCGATTTGCGTATTTTAGTCAAGATAAATATATAAGAAAAGTAAAATTACTTTGTTTATAAAATACAAACTAAAAAAGTTAACTGCTGATTACATTCTTAACAAGAAAATTTAAAAGCTAAAACCGTTGTTGTTGGTTTATGCCTGAAGTAATACTTACAGATAGATAGATAACTTAAAATAACTATGTCAAGTATTATAGCTTTAAAAAAAAATTAGCTTAACTCATTTGAAACGTTTATCTTCTCAAGAAGGTCAAATTCCAGACAACAGTCTAAATGGACTGTTATTAAAATGTAAAAACACGATGAGAAAAATGTATAGAATACACAAAACTGACATGACATCGTGTATGCACTCGTTTCGGAATGCTGGACGGCTTTTGTAATGAAGAAAAATTATAAACACCTTGTACAAGTTCAATTATTGCATCGTTGGATCGTTTAATTTCGCAGACGCATTGCTAAGTTCCGTTCAATGAATGGAACGAACGAAACCGGTCGTCGGTCAGTTAATCTCATTCATTTGCGGTTAAGCGGTTATACAAAGGAATTCATATCATCTCGGTTAACATTAACGGTATTATCAACATTTAAAATAGCAAAACAAAAGTGTTCTGAGAATTATTAGTTAGTTGATGAAACTTGTGCGTTACTTATTACCCAGAACAATTAGGCAACAACTAGTGTACAAGTGAAATACTCTTTGTTGAAACAGTCTTTGTTCTGTGAGACAATTTTGTTTTTCTTATTAGCTGGTACTCGACCTTTTCAAAGATCTACAATCGGGGAATCTGGCGGTGTTAGACATACAAAGTTACAATGCTTTTTTTTTATAACATAAGGTGACATACAAGCAAACGTTTACCTGAAATCGCCATAATAGCTAAGCGATCGCTGCCCATAGACATCCGCAATTGGAGATGCGTTACCTACCCTTATACGACGAAGGAGGAGACGCACATAAAGAGGATATTTCCCCTTCTTATGCATCTCCTCCACTGTCAAATCCACTTCCCCTTCCCAACCTCTCCTTATAAGAAAAGGGTGGTATAGAGAAAGGCACTCCGGCACCGCACTCATCAGACAAAACACGGAATTGCTTCCATTTCACGTCTGTCTTCAGTGTGGTCGTGGTATTACACCGGGCGTACCGGCCCTGCAGTGCTAAGATGTTAAAGCGGGCACTACCACTGTTAAACGTTTTGTACACATTGAGTGGAACAACCAATAAATCGCAGCTTATAAATGTGTCAGAACGAAAAACAATGTTGGTCAACCAATGGTCAATTGATTTTTATTATTATCCAATCGCAAATCACAGCTACCTAATTAGTTATTTATATGAGGCGAAGTTTGTCTCATTGCAAGGAGGAAATAAATTTTACTAAAAGTTTCTTCGACTGTACTTTATATTGACTCAAATAGCCCTTTGTAAACTGAACCAAGTTCCGATACGTGCTTTTATAACAAAACAATAGATCCTCTTAAGTACGTACTAATTGGATTCCTTAAGCTCCTTTAAGAAGTACACGATTAATTTCTAAAATTATAAATAGTTATTCACCGTTACAAGTTGTTTTGAAATAGAAATTGGCTGTTGCTATGTCATCATCATCATCATCATATACTTGCCTTTATCCCTTATGGAGTCGGCACAGTATGTGCTTCTCTTCTATACATTTCTATCAGCCGTCATATCTGAATCCACTCCCTTCTTAAGCATATCGTCTTTCGCACAATCCATCTATACTTTCTTCGGTCTGGCTGTTGCTTTATGACGGATCCTAATGATTTTTATCGGACTTGATTTCCATTTTAGAAAACAAGACAATTAATAATGAATTCGCTGAAATAGTGAAGAGATAGCCATAGATATCCGCAATAGAAGATATACAGAACAAAGTTAAGTAACAGTTAAAATAGGTTTTAGTGGTTTAATAAATTTTAATGAATGTTATATCATACGTCACTTTCTGATTTCTCGCCAAATTAACTTCTAATTTAATATCAATATATCATAATTTTAACACGAAACTTGAAGTTTCCAGACGTTAAAAGTCATTTCTGTATTCCACGAATCATCAATCAACATGCACGGATCTATAAATCCTTTAGCCCGAGCTTACTTCACAAACAAGCTATCACGCCAAATCTGCGAACGGCGAAGTCGATATAAATCTTATTTTCATTCGCAATGTTCGACACTTGGTGGATTTATTGCGTGCTAAACACGGGCTCACCTAATAAATTATTCCGAAAAACAATGTTTGGATTTAAATTTAAACGACATGGGTTTTACATTTTAATTGCATAGGTATTGTTAAATTATACTAAACTTTTGTAAAACAAATCTCGTGCTTGTAAAATGCATATTAGGTCAAAATAAAAACGTGATATTTCCGTGTATTGAATAATACAAGACCGTGACGTATCATCCAGCATCCATAATATTACGTAATTATTCCAATTTAACACGTTCCCTACCTTTATCTGTATTTTCCATTGTTGCGATACGAGGCTTTTTAAACCTTTTTCCAACCAGATGTGGCTCCACGAGGCTTATTAAACCCCAGGGTAGGAGATTAAAATCCGTTTTTTGGTGCCAAATAGACAAATGTAGGGTTTTTCGATTATTATTTACTTTAAATGGCTGTTGCCCGCGCCTTCGTCCACGCAATATAACTATAAAAAGTAGCCTATAATATGCCCGTCTATGTCAGCTACCCTTCAGCGAAAGACCGGTCGAAATCGGCCCAGCCGTTTTGGAGGTTTCCCGGAACAAACGCGGCTTGTGTACAGACAGACAGACAAAGAAAATAAATGGTTTTCGTTATCAGCAACGCACATCATGTTCCCGAAATCTGAAAATTTTCTTTTGATATAACAAATAGAAACTTCAATTTTATTATATGTACAGATGTGTTGATTTCTACCTTTTTTAATTCATTTTTCCTTTTTTTACTGAGTTGTAGTAACTATATCTTATGTCTATTAATATCTCCAATCCCAGCGAGATCTTGCTACAAGACGTTATTACTAAACCAATTAGAGCGGCGTCGTCAGGCCATGTTTCTTTTAACTCTGCAATAAGAAACTGACCTTTGACATCGTTAAGCTTTAGCGTCTTTTCAATTTTCTAAATGTATTAAATAAAATAGTGTCATGAAGAGAAAAATATTTAAAGATTGTTAATTTTATAATTTAAGTGACTGTTGCTCGCGACTTCGTCCATGTGTAATTAAATATAGTCTATATCTCCACGATAACGCAGTTTTTTAATGGTATAGGAGTTTATAAATTAATACAGAAAAAAGAAGTGACTATCGTTTTCTATTGTTAGTTTCTCTTAGTTACCTAAAACAAGTACAAAATATTATTATCTTTAATCTCTTATGTATAAAAATAGATGAGAATATTATATAAGTAACTATAACTTGTCGCTCGCGATTCTTGTTGGAATTAAAAAGAACAACAACAAAAGTTACTATGTGTTTCAGACTATCTTATACATCTACGACAATCCGTTCAACCGTTTAGGCCACAAACAAACATCCTTCCAATGTACATGAACAATAACACCACCAACTCTTCAGTTTCGAGTTCGTCTCCGCGGACGCACAGCCTCCCCCCGCACTCCCACGCCCCCCGCCCTGTCGAATCGCGCGTTGCGGGCTATGGCACGCAACGACCGTCGCGTCGCGATAGCGAATAAAGCCGGCAACCACACACCCAGAAGAAGGACCCCCGAAAGGTTTGAAACAGGTCGGTGCCTACACCAAAAATTCCCACGTGAGTTTTAGCCGTGTTATAAATTATATAAAACATCCTTCCATTTAAACTTTCGCATTATAAAGTAAGATACCGATAGTAGAGATACACATAAACACATGAAATAAAAATAATATTTATTCGTGCCTACTGGGTCGTGACGTAACAAATTATACAATGAGCAGTGTGCGTACAGCGAATGATGAGATCTCATTTACTGCTTTGTACTGACTGACGATGGACATTATTTTGATTGATGTGCATTACATGATATTTGTTCATGAATACAATTATTTATGAATGAGTGAAGACGAAGCAAATGACTGTTTATCACACTTCTTTATCCTAATGGTTTGTATGGACGTCCCTTTGTACTTTGTAGAGAATTGTTCTTAAATGAGATGGAGTTCACACCTTTACGTCACCACAACCGTTGTGCGATTGTCGATTGTTTCGCAACCAAATGAACTGTTTAGTTGCACAACAAAAAATTGGGTATTTTTATATTTGTGACTTAATTGCTACTGTTTGCCTAGAAGAGGCATTTACAGATACACCGGACTTGAGGTGGCCGAGCGCTGAAGGCGCTTACCCTAAACCTCGTTTATGAGTAACTAAGCTCAAGGGCTCCCTCAGGAGCCGAGGCTCGGGCTGTTACTTCATTATTATTTCTGGATTGGGAAAAATATAAAAATCCAGTAGTGTGCGCACCTCTTTATAAGGTGTGTGATTGTGTAGTATCAGATGTTTGCAGGTTCTTGCTGTTTAATTAATCTGTTTTAATTTCATTAGCGTATGAGTGTCGTAGTGGTATAACTTGGAACTGTCACAAAAAGTTCTGATGAATAAGTTTGGCGTCGCGCCAAATGTTCGGGATCAAATGATTGACAAAAACTATGCCTGATGTTGCTTATTGATTAATTTTTTGTTAAGATTTTAGATTGGATTTAATGTAATTAATTAATACATACTACGAGTATTTATAAAAATAAAGAATAGAAATACTGTTCTTTAGGCCTGCTTTTACGCTTTTGTTCTTAATCAATTTTAATTAAGTTCCCTTCAAAACAAAGGAGTGTCGGTGTATTTTCTTCTTCTTAATCTTATTATTATTGTAAATGCTAAAGTTGACATGGATGTTTGTGAGAGTTTGTACCCTAAACTGCTGAACGGATCTCGATGAAAATTAGCTTAGACGTAATTTACTTTTCTTTTGATTCAACGCGGACTAGCTAGTATTAACGTAAAACATACAATAAGTCGTTAGTGCTTCTGTTTAACACTAAAATAATTCATAAAGTATAGCCTTAAATTATCCTTTTGCATAGCATTATACCCGTGTTGTATGTTGTTTAGTTAATTTCCCTCGGGCGTATATCTTTGAGGTCCGGTGTTCGCATGCATCTAGAGGTAATTACAGTTTGGTTAATCGGATTGCAATACCCTGGTAAGTGCTACAGTAAATGTCGTATAACTTGGTTAGGAACTTTAGCACTTTAGTTGATTAACGATTAATTGCAGTATTAACTACGTGTTATATTTATAACGAGTTGTCGCCCGCAACCTTCCATCCGTTGCGCCATTTTGACAGCGCAGAATAAAAAAAGAAGCTTATAATAGACTACCCATGTCAGCTACAAATCAGTGAAAGTCCCGTCGAATTCGGGTAGCCGAACAATGAAAACTGTAATGTCTTACATAGCTTAAAATACTCAAGTTCAAACAGAACATAAAAGAAATTTCAGAAAGGAAATACAAAATTATAACCAAATGAATTCTCTCACTATTGGAACTAGAATATTGTAATGCAATATTGCCAGCTTCTGAAAGGCTGCGGAAAGGCTTCTGAAATATAAATCATCCCAACTCCGTGTGGAAATGTATAAATCTCCCACGAGTCTAGAGAGCGTCAACTTACTTTGCAAACAAGTTTTCACGCCAAATAGTTCTGCACTATGGCATAAGTAAACATAAATCTAGAGTTCGGCAGTCGACATTTGATCGATTTACTGCTTTCTAAATATAATAGCAATATTATTATCAAATCTAACAGAGTTAATATCGTTAAAAAATCAATAATTGTAACTGATTAAATTCTTCTATGACAATCTGGAATCATCGTGTCTTTATCCTACTTCCGAACGGACACCCGGCTTTGACCTCCGGGTCCTATCTTCCGTCATCTCAGTACCAGTAGTTATAATACTCTAAAGTATTATTGTAAATAAATTTAGACATCAAATTTTGGACCCTTGAGTAGAAGAATTTCGTAAATTCCTTTCTTAGCAATCACCTACGTAGTAACAGAAATTTATGTTACAAATTTCAACTCTGTAGGAATAATATATTAATCTCTGGGTAGATTTTTAAAGAGGGACATATTAGTCAATCAGTCAGTAAATTTACTCTTGTTTTTAGATTAAATGATACTTCTGTCTTAAAAAGCAGTCGTCAGGGAATACATTGCCTTCTTCTCTGTCCGGCAATTAGCTTTAAATGTAATCAGAAAATTGAATATTTTTTTAAATCTTTCAACAAATTTTTAATCAAAGCATTTCACAGTCTGTCTTTAAGAAAGTCAGTCCAATTTAATTAACACCTGACCCTAGTGAAAGCTGAGGTCCTAGCATTTTTGATCTAAGCGCTAAGTTTGTAATCTTAGGTTTTAAAAATGCAATTAAATACTTGAATTATTTCTCTAAGAAATAAAACTAAAGTACAAATTTATTTTTAGATCAATTATTATCATTTTTATTTCTTGAAAATGTAAACCGAATTTAATATAAATTATTTATTAATCAGTCGTAAATGTAATTTCCATACAAAACAAAATTATTAAAATCTAGTTATTTGATCCAAAACTCATTTATTTTTATGTTAAACAAAAATGAAATTAAATTCTATGTGTTTTTTCAGACTATCTTCTACATCTATGCCAAATTTTATCGAGATACGTTCAGTAGTTTAAGCTACAAACTCTAACAAACATCCATCCATCTGAGCTTTCGCATTCTACATATTAGTATTGTATACTTACTGATAAGTGCCGTTACGAAGGAATTCTTCTCCTTCAGGTCCTTTTTGTTCTTCTGCTGCTATACATGATTTTACCAAAACATTTTCTGCGCGTCATAATGTTGCTCTTCTGTTGTTTTAGAAAAAATGTCTTGTAATTGCAATTACTTGTAAAATAACTTATTTTTGATTCTCGATTGTAGTTATCCGGCTCGATTTGACCAAAATGTATATCGTAAAAGATTTAAGAAAAAACTATTTTTAACGGAGACATCGGTATTGGTAAAATATGTACAGAAAAAAACATAGAAAATACGATGACATCGACAATGTGTTCTTATTTCAAATAATTTAAATTCTTTCTTTTTTCTAATGGCTTGAGACCTAAAAACATGTAAAAACTCCTTGAACAAGTATAATTTACTATTAATTTCGTTCTTGCTTCAGAAATATAAAAGTCGGTTATTAATAAGCTTTTAACTTAAATCTAGCTTGCTTCTGATAAAGCTGTTCCACTAATCTTAACTTAATTGAACATGAAAACGCTCTCTCGATACGAGCAGCGTTAAAGCAATTAAATCATAACAATAAATTATTAAAAACTACAAATAAGATTAAAAATAACTGCAGCTTTAAACTGAAGTTGTAAATAAAATAACTGGACTTTTATATATCTCAATGAAAAAAAAAGGTTCATTGATTTTCCCTTTGGGCTGGGGACTGGTGTCCAAACTAGGGTGGTGCCCTATGTAATGGATTACCAGGCCCCCGCCCCACAGACCACAATAAAACTTACAATAACAAAAAAAAATAAACAGGTATGGAAATATTTAGATATAACGAGCTGTTGCCCGCGACTTCGTCCGCGTGGTATTAGAAAACATACGAACTATATATGTAAACTACAAAAAGCTACGTATCCCTCGGGAACCGGACATTTCTCTAGGATGAAGCTTATCTCATGTGTAGTCCAGACTTTGTTTTATATCTGTGCCAAATTTCAATAAGATATGTTGAACCGTTGCAGAATGATCGAGTGAACATTAAAAAACTAAATTAATGAATCCCACGGGAACCGTAACTATTCTCGGAATAAAAAGTACCCTATGTGTCCTTCCAGACTATGCTCTAAACCTGTGTCAAATTTCATGGAGATCTGTTCAGCCGTTTAGGCTACAAACGCTAACAAACATCCATCCATCCATCCATCTAAACTTTCGCATTTATAATATTGGTAAGATAAATAGGAAATTAAACTATATGTGAGGTGTTGGTGGGTAATGTGTAATGTGTAATGTATAATGAGTAGGGTACACAGTAGGTAGTGTGTTTACACTGAAGAAAAACATATATGTATGTGTTTTTGCAGTGTAAACACACATTTGTAAGTATACCGCGGGGTTAAACCAAATTAATGTAGACCATGAACTAAGATGATAATGAGTTCTCATTACTTGCTAAATGTGAGAAGAACACGCTTTGTTTAGTTATTATTTCGAGTACAGATAAAGCATAAAGCGTAAATGTAGTACAGTCAGCTGAAAAAACATGTATATATTTAAACAACTAATATATGCATAGTTTCAAAAATTTTTACGCAAACTGTCGATAGCATGTAATCATGGTCGGAAATTTACAAACAGACAGGCATGTTTTAGAAACCAAAAGCGTTTACAAACTTCTAAAGTTTGATAAATGAGTACAAATTTGTGCAGCTAACTGTACATTTAAATGTGTTACATTTGTAGTAATATCATGAAAAGAAAAATGTAATTCTTGTTTGTATTGAAATATCTCAGAACTAATGGGCCCATTTTGAAAATTCTTTCACTATTAAAAAGCTAAGTTATCACCCAGTAACGAAGGCTACACTTTTTATTTCATGCGGACGAAGTCGCGAACAACAGCTAGTAAGAAAATTCCTTTCAAAATTATTTACTGTAGAACATTTTCACCTAAGCGTAATGTTGCTTTTGATATACTCAGAGATTATGTCAGAACACCCAAATGTGATAAGGGTAAATGTTAAAGGATTCTGCTAACTTTTACGTACAAAGTAACTTGTAACATGTTACATGAAATCCTTTCCACTTAAATCATACACTACATAATGATGTTTAACAAAATTGTCTAAACTTGGAACGAAGAGACTACTTTATGGAATTAAAAATAAAACAAAAGCCTGTAGTCTATGTGATATTCCAGACTATACTCTACGTCTATGTCAAATTTCATCGAGATTCGTTCAGCCGTTTCCGCAGTAAACTCTTACAAGCCATCCATCTAAACTTTCGCATTTATAACATTAGCAAAACTATGGGTCTGTCCCACCAAGTCTGTAATTATATTGTAAATTGTCTGACAATAATCCAAATGAAAAATAAGTAATGGAAATATGGGATTATGTTATCTTATCTGACAGTGACGTCATTTTTAAGCTATCTGAGCCTCTATCAGACAGTGGTGGGAAAGATCCTAACATCGTTAATAAGCCAATTTACAATTTACGATATTAAACCCTATGACACTCTGAAGAAAAAGCACCGATTGACACCTCAATCATCAAAATTGGCTCAATATTCTAGGTTACAAGCTAGAATGGAATTTATATACACACCAAGTAGATCAGAAGGTTAAAGAAAAAAAAAATTGTATTTTACTTTGTCTGGTAAATCTTCAAAGGTTTCTTAACACGAAAAAAAGACAAATGTTCTTGCAGCGTCGTCTCCCTAATTGCTTCACTAATAACGGTCTGGCGAACAAAATATTGCCAAGATTAAAACAATAAACAACAAACTACTTAGAAAATGTCGCTGCCACGAAATAGAGAGAATTTAAGAAAAATTTCTTGTAACATAAAAACCAATAACAGATACCAGATTCGAACACTTTCATATCGACAAAAATAAAATAAAACAGGCCTCAGATAACTCCTTAATAAAAGAGTTAAAATTGAATTAGTAAGAACTAATATGATAAATGTGAACGTTTAGATGGATAGATGTTTGTTAGAGTTTGTAGCTTAAACGATTAAATTTGGCATAAATGCAGAGGATACTATGGAAAACACATAGGATATTTTTTTGTTAATGCCACGAGGGCAGTAGCGGGCGAAAGCTAGTGTAAAAAAATATTAAGCCCGGAACCTAAACAGGTTAGAAAGAATATTAAACTAGATACAAAAACAAAATCTTACATTCCAATGTAGAATGAAGTGCAAACAGCCAAATACAAACTAAAAGCTAATGTATCATTCTTCCACACAATTTCTATTACTTAAAAGCATCTTTGTCGTAACAAACACCGAGTTCTATTGTTTTGAAACAGAGAACAAGTCAAACAAACTTATAATGGATTAAATTTCAACAAGACTTCCTTTCTTTGGGAAGATAAAGTGCAATCGGATTTAATCAACAAATAGAATGTTATCGGAAAATGTTTACTCAAAAACATAATAATCTTTTACTAACATAATGTGAAAATTAAATGGATGTTTGTTAGATTTTAACTAAACAGCTGAAAGGATCTCGATTAAATTTGGCACGGATGAAGAGCAAGGTTGAAATAACACATAGGGTAATTTTGTTTTTATTTTTTACTTCCGCGCGAGCAGAGTTCTCGTCGAAAGCTAGCAAAGCCATAAACATAATGCACTTTTGAAAAGTTTAAAAAGATATTACACTAATATAAAACCTATATTAGCGAATATTATTACAAATTTTTTGTTTAAATTGTTAACTCATTTGTTTTAATCTTTTATCTACGTAAAAATAAAAGAGTGACTAAAAAGTTAATTCGACATTTAAATAATTCGCTTTGTAATCGTCATGCACAATCTGGCATACAAAATGTTAATGTAATTTGGAGTTTAAATGTAGCGTTACCATTTAAATCTGTAACATATTTAAATGTCGTTTCAGTAATTCGCTAGCTCTATGTGAACATAGAGTTGATAATGACGTATAGATTTACCAAGCATGAAATGATTGCAAGTGACCAAATGAAACCGCAGTTCATCTTTGTGCAATCACTAGAGATTGCGGAGGCGAGATTATTGTATGGAACCGCATCGAACTATTAACATCAAGGGAATTTGGCACATATTCGATATAAGAGTAATGGATTGAACGATCCAATCACGCTAAATAATGTTATTTATGTGGCCATTTTATGTAATAATATTCATTTATTACGATATTGGATTGTGTTGCCATATTTTTTTTTTGTTTTGCAAAATAACAAAATTTACTTTAGTATGTTCTTTTAATAGTTTACATTATATTTCTTCTTTTGTATTTTATTTTATGGTTTAAGTATTTTGCAATATTATAAATGCGAAAGTTTAGATGGATGGATGGATGTTTGTTAGAGTTTGTGGCCTAAAGCGCCAAACGGATTTTGATAAAATTTGGTACAGATGTAGAGGATAGTCTGGAAGAACATAGGCTACTCACTTTTTTTTAAAGCTCTGCGGGCGGAGTTGCGGGCGGAAGCTAGTTGTATATGGATATCTATGTGATTTTAACAATTTATATTTCAGGGGACAGAGAGCCCCTGAAATATA
The DNA here is from genome assembly GCF_000836215.1 of Papilio polytes. Taxonomy (NCBI): domain Eukaryota; kingdom Metazoa; phylum Arthropoda; class Insecta; order Lepidoptera; family Papilionidae; genus Papilio; species Papilio polytes. The sequence continues at coordinate 18,309 of NW_013525512.1, forward strand.
AATTAGGATTTTAAAAATGTTCTACTGTATTTTTTTATTCTCGACTAAACTAATATCGACAGAGAATGTAACCAGATGGCCGCAGTTGGAATAAAATATATGCTTTTTGACGATGCGGTGTCTGGCTTATGCGCTTCGGTTTAGAATATCTGGTAGCTGTTTTATTACATTTTTTGTTCAAAAACCTTTAAAATCACTTACTGTTGGAGCAAAATAAATGGAGCAGAACTAGCTAGTACATATAATAACACAGCCGAATAGTAAAATCATATCTGTACTAAAGTTATAAAGAGAAAAGATTTGTATTTTTGTTTGTATTGAAATAACTCAAAAACTACTGGATCGATTTGTAAAATTATTTTACAATTAGAAAGGTAATTTATCCGTGAGTAATATAGTCTATTTTTTTTAGGCAGACAAAGTCGGGGGCAACAGCTAGTTAATTATAAGAGCATCTTAAGTTATAAGTCCACGCTTAAACTTCAATGTTCGTAAAGATTATGATATCTGTCAGATTGTTAGCGAAGCGGAAACCCTTTACCAAAATAATATTTATCTATGAAAAACATAACAGTAAATTTTAATATCCTCTTAAAACCATTTCTATTTGTTAATACTATAAAAATAAGTTAAAAACTGTCTCTCCTAAAAAACAGTGAACTAAGTGAAAAATTACGACTACATTGTTGCAAGAGACACTAACAAATTGTTATCGCAGCGCCAATAACGACGCTATTATTGGATATTGTATTAGAAAATAACCTCCTTTATACAGTTTCAGGATAAAAAACCAACACGACTGTACACTGAGGGAATCTGTTTCGTATATCGTATATGCTAGAGTTTGATAGTTTTGTAAAAATTGAGACGAGAATGTGGGATAATAATTAATAGGATGCTTGTTGCAATAAACAAGGATTATGTCTATTAGTGTAACACCGCGGATTTTCTGGATTGTACATTTAGCTCCAAGCTAGAGTACGGACACACCTGAAACAAAAATTAATTAAGAATAATTAAGATTAAAAAAAATATAACATAAAAAGCATAAATAAAGAAGTGAAAATGTGTAATTAATCAATAATTAAATGCAACTTAAATGTGCCTATCATTTCTTCAAAGGTCGGCGACGCATCTGTAGTTCCTTTGGTGTTGCGGATGTCCATGGGCGTCGCTGACCACCTCGGTGTTCTCGACGCTCGTTTGCCCCCATTTATTATATAAAAAAAGTAAAAAACAAATACGAAAAAAAAAACAAGTGACTATCGATTTCATATCAATTTGCATTTAATTAAAAAAAAACAAAACCGACTTCCAAACAAAATACACGAAAAACAAAACAAAATGCACTAAAAACAAAACAAAATACACCAAAAACAAA